>NW_023365758.1:380599-401152 GCF_000003815.2 Branchiostoma floridae
AACATAGATTAAATTCCTTTAGATAGTTTATTCAAAGAGTTATCAAACCGTATCATTGTTCATCCTTGCCTAAATATGTAAACAACTAGTAATTGCTGCCCCCCTCCCCTTTCTACAAATCGATCACTGATTTCCTGAAAGAAACCTGTGTTCAATCTAAAGTACAAAGGAAAAAGCAGGCAATCAGTGGACAGGCAGTAAAGACATGTCTTACCTACCGGTTTATGGTACTGATTAACTGCTATCGTGTGGAATCGTCTTAAAAACGGCCTGACTGGAAACAAAGGAAATTTGCCAGTGATCATCCGTAAATCAAAATGGCGGCCTGGCAAACTAACCTTTCAGCGCTGTTGAGGTCGAAGGTCAAAGTTGATTCACCTGATTACCCCGTACAGTTGAACATATTCCTTAACCCATAATAATGACGTAATTGTATTACTTTACTCTGCTAGAATAATGCTGTTCTTGGGTTGTATACTTTGTTTTATTACCTATCATAACGTTAGAAGGTGACGTTTTCGGTGGTGTTTGTATGTATATATGTGTGTATGTTTGTATATATGAATACGTGCATATGCATGTTTGTGCGTGGACAGCATAACTTTAGACGGCTTGGATGGACTGTATTGAATAGTTGCTTTGTGGGTTGATCTTGATGATAAATTTAAATGATGATATAAGATTAAACATGAAAGATGTTATTATGAAAACTTCCAAACGATAACAAAACAACAACGGAGCATGTGCCAAAGTCATCTCGGACTACTAGAAAGACTAGAAATATACACAAATTCGCAAAGACTTTGTAGGTCTTAGAATGCCCAGTGAAGTTTTGGTAATACATATTTATTGGGTTCGTTTATGCCTAAAATGAGTGCAGGTAAAGTACAAATACACAGATAGCATTTGTCAAAGTCATCTTGTAGCTATAAAAATTAAGAATGGATACAAAATGACAAAAGTTCGGCGGCCCTAGAAGTCTCAGTAGAACATACCACTTAATGTTTTGCGTTCATGCTCTTATAAACTACAGTATTAAGTACACGTATAAATAACGGCAAAGAATAAAACAAACTTACAGAGATGTAAGAATGCTGTACAGTCAAACCTGTCTATTGCGGCCACTCAAGGGACTGGTCAAAATTGGCCACTATAGAGAGGTGGCCACTATAGAGAATATGCTAATTAATTGACCACAAGCAATAAGTTACACATGGTTTTAGTACCCACTGATTTATATTAACATAATACAGTACTGTACATGTACTGCAATGATTTTTACACTATATGTATTAAGAAAACAAAAGCTATAAAAAATTTTTAATGTTCTACAGTTAATATTGTCTGAAGAGACCGGTATCGTCATATTTCTTTGATCATTCGTCTTCTATTCTTTGATACTTCGCCGTCCGTGTGTTCCCGCTCGCGTTCACACGTTAGATTCGCCCATTATGCTAATGTGGTACTCACAAGAAAAGTCTCGTCATTTTAGACTTATCTCTTAATAAATGTAAGAATAAAATGCTGCATAGTCTGAAGTTCATATCATTTTGTCTTTGTAACAATTTATTTAGAAAGTTTTTGTGATGCAAATTAACCTAAGCGATAGTGTATTAGAACGTAACTTTAACACAATTTACCTCCGTAATATTGGTGTCGTCTATTAACCTTATATGACCTCGTTTGTCAGTGGGTATGGGTAGCGCCAGTTAACGAAGTTTTGTTTTGAAAATAAATCACAGATGTTTTAAATCCGGCGTAGGGTGACGATACGGCCGCTGCATATGGCCGAACGCGTGCCGAAACATAGGCCAGCGGTCCGCGTGGCCGTAATCGGCAGTGTTTTTGTACCTGCGGGACCGGAAATCGTGTGGCCGTGGCCGCGTTGGACAGGTGGCCGTTAAGCCTATCTCTTAATCATTACGAATCCAAGGGACCGACAAAAAGTGGCCACTATGGGCAGGTGGCCGCTATGCAAAGGTGGCCGCTAATACAGGTTTGACTGTATTTGATTGCATCATAACCACTAAAGCATGGTGTTGCATACTGGTACATCTTGGTTTAACTGGTTTTCGCTTCCTAAGGCATCTGTGATGTAGTTATATAAGTACAGATGTAATACGTAAAGCATAATGACTATATTGCTACTAGTAATATTACTACTCATATAACTACTACTAATAATGAAATGAATATAATCTAACGTTTCAAGTGATATAAGAAAAAGTCTATGACTACGTAGCATTTTAAGCTAGTAATATCAGCATGAATCAGTTACTAGTATTATAGAAAAATTACACCCTTAGTATGAAATACATGCATTTAGATACGTTCGACGAAAAATGTCTATGTTCAAACAGTAACCAGTCTATATCAAATAAATAATAGATATGTTCAAATGGCTTGGGGCTGAAACAGAAAGGGAACAGCTTAACTGACATTTCTGAGCATAACCAAGATTTGAAATTTGGTGAACGTTGACAGACGGCTTTGTGTAGTATTAGTTACTACTTCAGGTAGGTTCCAACCCATCCCGGTGAACCCGCACTCCCCACACAAGTAAGGTTCAACCACGTGTAGGTCTAAATTACTGGTCATTGCAAATATTGTGACAAAGTGAGAAACTGTTACTCCTTGTCGATGTCCACAACTAGTCGCAATAGCTACTGATGCCCCCCTCCCCTTACTTTTCCAAGAAGCAGATATGGTCGCACTGATCACATTTTTGTTTTGAATCTTTAAATGTACTTTTTGCATGTGTCTGGATAGATCAACTATGTCAACCGCCCTGTATCAGTAACCGTCAACTATATCCCTAAGATGTGTGTTTGATCAAGTGCTTCTCTAAGTAATCTTTCCTTGTAGCAGAATAGTCGCATTGGTCACATTTATAGGGTTTCTCGCCTGTATGTGTTCTCATATGTACGGTTAAGTAAGACATGTCAGCAGCCCTATATCCGCACTTTCCACACATGAAGGGCTTTTCGCCGGTGTGTTTAGCCATGTGTCGATCCAAATGAAATTTCCGTGCAGCAGAATAGTCGCAATAGTCACATGTATAGGGTTTCACACCTGTATGTTTACCCATATGTGATTTTAACGCAGACCTGTCAGCCGACCTATATCCACACTCTCCGCAGATGTAGCGTTTTTCGCCGGTGTGTTTAGCCATATGTCGGTCTAAGTTTCCTCTCTGAGCAGTGGAATAGTCACATTGGTCACATTTATAAGGTTTCACGCCTGTATGTTTTCTCATATGTACGGTTAAGGAAGACCTGTCAGCCGTCCTGTATCCGCACTCTCCACACAGGAAGGGTTTTTCGCCGGTGTGCTTGGCCATGTGTCTATCCAATTGAGATTTATGTGTAGCGGAATAGTCGCACTGGTCACACTTGTAAGGTTTCTCGCCTGTATGTGTTCTCATATGTGCGGTTAGGTGAGACTTGTGAGCAGTTCTGTATCCGCACTCCACACACATGAAGCGTTTTTCGCTGGTGTGCTTGTCCATGTGTGACTCTAAATGGTCTTTCTTTGCAGCAGAATAGTCGCAAATGTCGCACTTATAAGGTTTCTCGCCAGTATGTTTTCTTGTGTGTCTCGATAGTTTAACCTTTTTGGCTGGCCTATAGTCACATTCCGTACACTCGAAGCGTCTGTCCACAGTACGTTTCAACGCAAGAAATCCCGCTTGCTCTGTATGGACCTGTGCAGGAGGATGGTCAGATTCTACTCCGCACGGTTCCTCGCGTGGAATGCCCCATTTCTTGCTCTGCTGCCTTTCCGTGTCTAATTTCTCGCTTTTGCTTGCCTTGTCCCCATGGTGTACAGTTGACCGATCGTCCATAGCGACCTCACCGCTTCTCTCGCCCATTTCTGAAAAGAACAATAACTCCTACAAAATTGGAACTTTATGGAAGATAAAAAAACAACAACATTCCCATGCCGTCTATACCCGCATTGTTGTCCCGGAACGCTAACGTATCTACTCTATTCATATGGAATACAACAAGCTGTAGTCCGTATTACACACGTACACACACATGCACAAACACGCACGTGCGCGCACTCACATAGATGCATGAACACATAACACCCATACACATACCACACGCGCACATACAAATAACGTTACACACACACACATAGATGCACACACACACAACACACACATGTACACACTTGCTCGAGCGCACAAATGACGTTACATACATACAGTCAATGATACAAATAAACAAATACACACTCTTACAACGTAGATAGGCAGCAAAAAAATGTCTTACCTACCCGTTTATGGTCCTGAGTAACTGCTAATGTGTAGAATTGTCTTAAAAACGACCAAACTGGAAACAAAGGGATCTGCCCGTGATCATCCGATAAATCAAAATGGCGGTCTGGAAAGCTGACCTTTCAGCTTTGTGGAGGTCGAAGGTCAAAGTTGATATACCTGATTACCCCGTACAGTTTGAGCTATTCTTTTATCCATAATAATGACGTAGTTGTATTACTTTGCTCTGCTAGAGTAATGCTGTTCTTGGGTTGGGTTGTATAAATTGTTTCATTATCTACCATAGAAGGTGACGTTTTCGGTGGCGTTTGTATGTATGCATGTGTGAATGTCTGTGTGTATGAATACGTGCAACTGCATGTGTGTGCGTAGACAGCATAACTTTAGACGGCTTGGATGGATTGTATTAACTAGTTGGTATGTGGGTAGGTTTTGATGAGATATATATGAAAAAAAATCAGACTGCACCCTAGCGACTTGTTAGGGTACTGAAGTGGAACTTCTGTCTCGAGTTCTGGACATGTCATGGTCATAGTGTCTGTTTTTTTCGACACAATATAGAGGTAGAAACCCTTACCTGTAATATGCACCACCAAAATCTTAACATATTCCAAGAAAATAAATCTTCAGGCACTTTTGCCAAGACTACCTTTCTTTTTGAGTTGGCCATCTGCGCCTGCGCTGTAATACCGATATTTGCTCCGCCGGTCATTTATTTGGCAATCGATATTTAAACTATGATTTGTATTGTGTATAGCTAAACAGCACGTCTAGAACAAACAGTTGATTTTACTCTATTTATTTTTGATATGTTGTAGATGTCGATCATATAAATCACGATAATGTAAATCATCATAATATACTTCTACTAGTAATGCTACAACTACTTCTAATACATGGAATGAAGATAATATAACAACGTTTGATATGATGTATGAAAAATCGGCATCAAGTCAATGACTGCAGTGTTCTATTGACATTCATCTTATTAACCCGCATCCTGTTGGATGAACTTTGGCCAATTTAACCTCCCAAAGCGGATGTTTTCATTAAGTCCTCCATTCAATAGGCTTTGTAGTGGTATGCAACTTCTACATGAGAAATACCCCAAACTCGTCACAATACAGCTCTGCATGACTAGGGTTAAATATGTTCATCCCATATATAAACGGGCTCAGCAGGACAAGGGTTAAAGTAGTATTATCACCCAGAATAGAAGCATCTATTTGTTATTACGGCAGTATCATGTCGTTTACTATTGAATGCATGCGTTTGAGGCATGAACTATCTCAGTTCAAAACAGCAACTGCATGTAACAAAGTCTAGAGTAATAGTTATGTTCAGGTGGTGTAGGGACTGAACGAAAAGGAAGCGGCAAAGCTCACATTTCAGAGCACAACAACGATTATTTAAAATGCACGTAGATAGACGGCCGTGCAGTCTCTAGATGCCGCAACTAGGAAATGTAAGTTCCGCTCACATGTAGGGTTTCTCAGCGGTCTGTTTGACTATGTGCAGGCATAGCTTACTTGTTAACCTATCCATTGACCCCTGTATGGGTCGTTGGGGCACCGTGACTCCATCCACTATTCTCCACCTGTCTCTGTTCTCCGCCGCTCTTATGGCTTCTGCTTAACTCTACCCGGTCCATTCTCCATGTTGTCTTCCCATCGTTTCTTCCGTCTTTCTGAGACTGTTTGACCATGTGTAGGCCTAACGTACTTGTTCATGGAGGAGACAAACTGTTGTTGTTCAAGAGGCGTGTGTGACCATGTGTTTGTTTAAACACCTCTTATCTGTGACAGAATAGTCACACTGGTCACACTTGTAAGGTTTCTTGCCTGTATGTTTTCTCATATGTACGGTTAGGTTAGATCTGCGAGCAGTTCTGTACCCACACTCTCCGCACTGGTAGGGCTTGTCGCCGGTGTGTTTAGCCATGTGTTGGTCTAAATCGCCTTTCGTTGCAGCATAATAGTCGCACTGGTGACACTTGTAAGCTTTCACACCCCTGTGCCTTTTGATATGCATTGTTAAATTAGACTTCTCAGCCGTTTTGTATCCACACTCCCCACAAACGAAAGGTTTTTCACCTGTATGTTTGATCATATGTCGAGATAGGTTAGGCTTGTGAGCAGTTCTGTATCCACACTCCCCACACATGTAGGGTTTTTCTCCGGTGTGTTTAGCCATGTGTTGGTCTAAATTTCCTTTCTGTGCAGCAGAAAAGTTGCACTGGTCACATTTATAAGGTTTCTCACCTGTATGTTTTCTCATATGTTTGGATAGGCTAGATTTGAAAGCCGCCCTGTATCCGCAGTCCCCACACATGAAGGGCTTTTCTCCGGTGTGTCTAACCATGTGTTGGTCTAAGTGGCATTTCGTTGTAGCAGAATAGTCACACTGGTCACATTTATAGGGTTTTACACCTGTATGTGTTCTCATGTGTACGGTTAAGGTATATTTGTCAGCCACCCTGTATCCGCACTCTCCACACATGTAGGGTTTTTCTCCGGTGTGTATAGCCATGTGTCGGTCTAAATTTGATTTCTGTGCAGTAGAATAGTCGCACTGGTCACACTTGTAAGGTTTGTCACCTGTATGTGATCTCATGTGTACGGTTAAGTAAGACCTATGAGCCGTACAGTAGCCGCACTCTCCGCACATGTATGGTTTTTCTCCGGTGTGTTTAGCCATATGTACGTCTAACCTGCTTTTCACTGCAGCAGAATAGTCGCACTGGTCACACTTGTAAGGTTTCGCACCTGTATGCGTTCTCATGTGTACGGTTAAGTAAGACATGTGAGCAGTTCTGTATCCGCACTCCACACACATGAAGCGTTTTTCGCCGGTGTGCTTGGTCATGTGTGACTCTAAATGGTCTTTCTTTGCAGCAGAATAGTCGCACATGTCGCACTTATAAGGTTTCTCGCCTGTATGTACTCTCATGTGTGCAGATAGGTTAGATCTGACAGCCGTCCTGTATCCACACTCCCCACACATGTATGGTTTTTCTCCGGTGTGCTTAGCCATATGTTGGTCTAAATTGGATTTTTGTGCAGCAGAATAGTCACACTGGTCACACTTGTAGGGTTTCACACCTGTATGTGTTCTCATATGTACAGATATGCGGGACCTGTCAGCCGTCCTGTACCCACACTCTCCACACATGTAGGGCTTTTCTCCGGTGTGTGTAGTCATGTGTTGGTCTAAAGTATCCTTCGCGGCAGCAGAATAGTCGCACTGGTCACACTTATAGGGTCTCTCACCGGTATGTTTTCTCATGTGCACGGTTAAGGCAGATTTATCGGCCGTCCTGTATCCGCACTCTCCACACTTATAGGGTTTCTCACCAGTATGTCTTCTCGTGTGCCTCAATAGTTCAGTTTTTGTGGCTGCCCGATAATCACATTTCGTACACGCAAAGCGTTTAACCGGAAGCCTGTCTAACTGCTTTGTTTGTTGACCCTGTAGGTTAGGATGGTCAGATTCTTCTCCGATCTTTTCCCCATATGGGATGTTCCCCTTTTCATCCTTCTGTTTCCCCGTGTCTGATTTGTCGCTGCTGTTTGTCTGGTTCCTGGGGTCCATAGCAATCTCACTGTTTTTCTGGTCCATTTCTATATGAAGAACAACAAATCATCTAAAATTTAAAGATAGCAAACACTCCCAGTAGTCCCATACTTTTTGTTATCCCACAACAGGGGTAAATATTGAATAGAAGTCTGTTCCGTATCCTAGATCACACATCACACATCACACACACACACACACACCACACACACTCACACACACACGCACACACACACATTCACACAAACACACACACATACACAATGCATAAAGGATACACATGCATGCACACTAATCTCCAAGCAGATCTCCCGTGGCATAATACAGTACCATAAGCTGGGGAATGTGTTTAGCCGGCATAGGAGTAAATTGGTCACACGAAGCCAATTTACCCCTCTGCTGGCTAAACTCCTTCCCCCTGCAGCTTATGATACTGTCTTATGCCACGGAAGATCTGTTTGGAGATTACATGCACACAGTCACACACATACTGCATATGCTGGTACACACGCGCATTTACAACCGTGCAACAATTTAGGAAGACCCCGCCCCCAAGGCAAAATGCTTCAGAATCTAAAAAGTCATCAAGCCCAAGTGCATCAAACCGTTGCACTGATAAACCTTGTCGATGTCTACAAATCATTTACGTCGTAATGCCCCCCTCCCCATACTGACTTCTACTATACTAGTTCAAGTAAAGAACCCTTGCCCAAAAGAATTAGCAGACGAAGAGTGAATAGACGGTATAAAAAGGGTTTACCTACCTGTTTACGGGGTTGATCAATTACTGATGTGCTGAATTGTCTTGAAAACAGCCTCAAACTGGAGGCAAAACGAATCGTGCGTGATATTCCGAAAATCAAGATGGCGGACAGGTAATCTGACCCCTTTTACACCACGAGGGTCGAAGGTCATAGTTGATATACCTGATTACCCATAATGTTCTAACCTATCACAACGATGTAGATCAACGCTTCAACGCTGTCTGTTTGCATGTTTGCTGGTTTTACAGCTCTAATGGTAATCCATGTGAATATATGTGAACATATCAGTCTGCTCGATCAAAGAGTGGCATATCCAAGTGGCGCAAGCGGTAACGCAAGGTGTAAAAGGACTCGACTTATGTATGCCATAAAGGGAACGTAAGCTATAAAGCAGTTACTCAAGCAACTGGAATCATTACTGGATATAATTTTGGATGAATGAATATACTTGTTTGCATGGACATGATACATGTATATAATTTCTCTATGATTCAATGTTTACTGGTAGGTAGCACATATAATTCACCTTCCCCATGTCATTAGATAAACCTTTTAAGCGAGAAGCAGTTGGACTAAGGTATACCTTTCTTTAAACGTCGATGAAGGTTAGACATCTAGGTTATAAGATACGCCAAAAAGCAGTTACTCAAGCAAATGGATATGATTTTCGAAACGGTCAGAAGTTTCAGACACTATCTGTCCTAAGAGACACTGGAGAGATCTGTTGGAAAGCAGTTATTGTATCCTAGCTATGAATCGATATGCAAAAGTAATTTAGTTGTGTTTATCATAACTATGAATGAATGCTTCCGATAATGTACTTAATGCTTTCTATTGTTTATCTATTTGTTTACAAACAGCCAGGGCTAACCCGTCCGGTTGAATGATGTAAATCACCATGTGGCTGATACGAGACAGCTAGAGGTTCGCCAGGCCTGCATCCGGGTGATTTGAAGTGACCCGATGGTCAAATTGAATGAATCACCAACACACGACAGAAGGATTTGCACCAACGCACACCGCAAAATCGCACGTGTGGGGGTTCTTTAACGTGCATGGGGTGTGGCTCTCCCCATACACGGACCTCCATTTAACGTCCTATCCGAGGGACGGTCATAGCCGAAGCTAGGTACTCATTTTCACCTGAGTAAAGTGACGAAAGCCGTGTAAAGTGCCTTTCTCAAGGGCAAAAAATCGGTGGCACGGCAGTCGGATTCGAACCCACAACCTCTCGGTTCCGAGGCGAATAAACTACCACTGTGCTACGCGGTCGCACTCGTAATGCTTTCTCGTTACAATCGATCGCCATAATAGATAACAGGTATGAACAGCACGGAAAGCAAAGTTGGGTTGAAGGAACAATTGACTTTATCTTTCTTTGTGATGCAAATTATCAGAAGGCTTTAATGATAATCTATCAATCAATCAATCGTTCGCATGCATCATTTGTTGATAAACGCACACGATAAATATAACCTAGCGACATTTTGCTTAGAATGTAACAAAGAAATAAAGTAAAAAGTCAATGACATGGTGTTAAATCAGCATTTGGATACCAATACGCTAGGATTTCAGTCAGAAATGTCAGTATCGATTCTTTATTACAGAAATAACATACAGTTTGATATGTCAATGAAGGTTAGACAACAAGGTGATAAGATACGCAAAAAAGCAGTTACTCAAGCAACTGGATATGATTTTACAAAATAAGTAAGTGTAGCCGCTTATTCGTATGCATACAATACAGAATGTTTCTATCATGTTAATGCATACAGTATGCACAAGGTCTAGCGTATTAGACATGCATACAACGGGCGTTCACTTCGCCATTGGCCTGAACAAAAATGACGTGGTTTATCCCACAACGAGGAGTACATCGACAATTATTTAGAACATAGTGCATACTGATTCTTTTTTAAATTTTTTAAAATCTTTATTGAGAAAAAAGACCTTAACAATTACACATATTGTGACATCTACATGTATAGCTTCATGACTACATCTCTGACTACAGCAGATACGTAGCTATAAAACTTTGCACTTGGCTCTCGAAATTCCGGACGTTGTTACATTTACAATTAACATCTATTATCATAATACCGCCACGTTTACGACGATTTCTCTAGCCATACTGATTTGACAAATTGTCAACGCATCATTTTCTCCAGTTACATGTTGCTGCTACATCTTACCCTTGCCACTTCTACTGTGTAACTTTTTTTTTTGTCTCTTTTATCATGGAATAGTGGATACTGATATACGGCTATTAATAGTCATGCAACTATACCAAAGTCCATCCTGGTGAATCCGCACTCATCACACATGTTGGGTTGGTGTATTCATAAACTACAGCGTGTTTGACCATGTGTATTTATTAGCTATATTTCTATGAAACAGAAATGCCGGACTTATCGCATTTGGGATGAAGGAGAGTTTTTTTTTACACAACCAGTAGTTACTTACATGGCTTACGTTTCGATGTCTCTCTGACACATCGTCAGAGCTTCTAACTGGAGTTCTGCTTCTCACCGCTATATGTAGCCGATGTAGGTGGCGCTTTTGCGGTGAGAAAACAATCCCAAACGTGACTTAGCTTGCATCCTCCCTCGTCCCGGTTCATCACTGGGGTTGACTTTCTTATCCAGATGGCCTCCTTAATCCACCGTGCCCGCCTATTGTCTTCCCTGTCTATGACCTTCGCCCCTCCCAGTCAATTAAGCAATTGTTCCTAGGCCTGGCGATATGGTCTGTAACTGCCGACTTCTTTTCTTCTTTCAGTGGTTTTTTAAAAAAGAATTTTCCTTCATCCTATATTCTACCAACCTGATGAAACTATTTTCGGAAGTTATCGCATTTGATTTGATAATCTGTATTTTGTGCGTGTCCTGGATACGTAAGATTTTTCAACCGTCTTGTGTCTGCACTTGTCAAATGTATCGCTAAGAATCGTGTTCGGCCAAGTGTTTGGTTAAGTAGCTTTTCTTTGTAGCAGAATAGTCGCACTGGTCACACTTGTAACGTTTCTCACCTGTATGTGTTCTCATATGTGCGGTTAGGTTAGACCTGTGAGCCGTCCTATATCCGCACTCTCCACACATGTAAGGTTTTTCTCCGGTGTGTCTAGCCATGTGTGAGTCTAAATCGCTCTTCTTTGCAGCAGAATAGTTGCACTGGTCACATATATAAGGTTTCTCACCTGTATGTGATCTCATATGTACGGTTAAGGAATACCTGTCAGCCGTTCGGAGTCCGCACTCCCCACACATGTAGGGTTTATTTCCGGTGTGTGTAGCCATGTGTTTGTTTAAACCGCTTTTTGTTGCAGCAGAAAAGTCGCACAGGTCACACTTGTAAGGTTTCGCACCTGTATGTGTTCTCATGTGTACGGTTAAGGAATATTTTTCAGCCGCCCTGTATCCGCACTCTCCACACATGTAGGGTTTTCTCCGGTGTGATTAGCCATGTGTCGGTCTAAATTTCCTTTCCTTGCAGTAGAATAGTCACACTGGTCACACTGATAAGGTTTCACATCTGTATGTGTTCTCATATGTATGGTTATGTAAGACCTGGCAGTCGCCCTGTATCCGCACACTCCACACATGAAGCGTTTTCCTCCGGTGTGGTTAGCCTTGTGTCGGTCTAAATTTCCTTTCTGTGCGGTAGAATAGTCGCACTGGTCACATTTGTAAGGTTTTGCACCAGTATGTATTCTCATGTGTACGGATAGGTTAGACATGTGAGCAGTTCTGTATCCGCAATCCACACACATGAAGCGTTTGTCGCCGGTGTGTCTAGCCATGTGTGACTCTAGATGGCATTTCTTTGCAGCAGAATAGCCACACATGTCGCATTTATATGGTTCCTCACCTGTATGCCTTCTCATGTGTACGGTTAAGGCAGATCTATCAGCCGACGTGTGCCCGCACTCTCCACACATGTAGGGTTTATCTTCGGTGTGTGCAGTCATGTGTCGGTCTAAGTTTCCCTTCCGTGCAGCGGAATAGTCACACTGATCACATTTGTAGGGTTTCTCGTCTGTATGTGTTCTCATGTCTCCCGTTAGATTAGACATGTAAGCAGTCCTGTATCCGCAATCTTCACACCTAAATAGGTTTTCTCCAGTATGCTTAGTGATGTGAAGGTCTAAAGAAACTTTGTGTGCAGCAGAATAGTCACACTGGTCACAATTGTAAGGTTCCTCACCAGTATATTTTCTCGTGTGCCTTAATAGTTCAGATTTTTTGGCTGCCCGAAAACCACATTCCGTACACACAAAGCGTTTAACCCTGGTGCGTTTCACCGGTAGTTTGTCTAACTGCTTTGTTTGTTGACCCTGTAGGGGAGGATGGTCAGATTCTTCTCCGATCTTTTCACCATATGGGATGTCCCGGTTTTCATCCTGCTGTTTCCCCGTGTCTGATTTGTCGCTGCTGTCTGTCTCGTTTCCGGGGTGTGTAGTTAGTAGATCGTCCTTTGCAATCTCACTGTTTTTCTGGTCCATTTCTATATGAAGAACAACAAATCATCTAAAACTGAAAGATACATAGCACTCCCAGTAGTCCAATACTAGTCTTTATCCTGCAACAGCGTTAAAAATTGAATACAAGACTGTTCGGTATCCTAGATAACACCCCCACACACACACACACACACACACACACACACACACTGCATAAAGGATACACATGCATGCACACTAATCTCCAAGCAGATCTTCCGTGGCATAAGTAGTACCATAAGCTGGGGAAGGTGTTGAGCCGACAGAGGAGTAAATTGGCCACGCGAAGCCACACCATGCTTATGATACTGTCTTATGCCACGGAAGATCTGCTTGGAGATTACATGCACACAGTCACACACATGCATGCACTCAAACACACATGCTAGTACACACGCGCATTTACAAACGTGCAACAATTTAGAAAGACCCCGCCCCAAGGCAAAATGCTTCAGAATTTAAAGAGTCATCAAGCGTAAGTGCATCAAACCGTTGCACTGATAAACCTTGTCGATGTCTACAAATCATTTACGTCGTAATGCCCCCCTCCCCATAATGACTCGATCTGATAAAAGCTCCTTGACTATACTAGTTCAAGTAAAAAAAAAAAAACCTTGCCCAAAAGAATTAGCAGACAAATAGTGGATAGGTAGTATGAAATGGTCTTACCTACCTGTTTACGGGGTTGATCAATTATTGATGTGCTGAATTGTCTTGAAAACAGCCTCAAACTGGAGGCAAAACTAATCGTGCGTGATATTCCGAAAATCAAGATGGCGGACAGGTAATCTGACCCCTTTTACACCACGAGGGTCGAAGGTCATAGTTGATATACCTGATTACCCATAATGTTCTAACCTATCACAACGATGTAGATCAACGCTTTCAACGCTGTCTGTTTGCATGTTTGCTGGTTTTACAGCTCTAATGGTAATCCATGTGAACATATCAGTCTGCTCGATCAAAGAGTGGCATATCCAAGTGGCGCAAGCGGTAACGCAAGGTGTAAAAGGACTCGACTTATGTATGTCATAAAGGTAACGTACGCTATAAAGCAGTTACTCAAGCAACTGGATATAATTTTGCATGAATGAATATACTTGTTTGCATGGACATGATACATGTATATAATTTCTCTATGATTCAATGTTTACTGGTAGGTAGCACATATAATTCACCTTCCCCATGTCATTAGATGAACGATTTAAGGGAGAAGCAGTTGGACTAAGGTATACCTTTAAACGTCGATGAAAGTTAGACATCTAGGTTATAAGATACGCCAAAAAGCAGTTACTCAAGCAACTGGATATGATTTTGGAAACGGTCAGACGTTTCAGACAACCATCTGTTGCCTTTCCTAAGTGACACTGGAGAGATCTGTTGGAAAGCAGTTATCATATCCTAGCTATGAATTGATATGCAAAAGAGATTTAGTTGGAGAATAGGTTCATCCTAACTATTCATTATCATGCAAAAAAGGAGAGGAAGACAGTTTTTGGTAGTCCAAAGGACACAGGGGACAGCAAAATTAAGACTATGTTGATGCAAATGAGTTGAATAAGGTCAAGGGTCAAACATTTACCTGATTACCCCATAATGTTTAATCTATAAGCAATCTAAATTTAGAATAACTTTTAATTTATCTGCTTACACAATATAGTACAACGCTTCCAAAAATGTTCTTGGCTCGGGTTTTTAAAGTCTTTCTGTCTATTTGTTTATCTGACACCTCTACAGGAATGTCATGTAAACTTTGCATATGATGGTTTCAGTATGCAAAACGTGATGAGCCGTATATGGCTTCAAATAGTGTGTTCAAAAGTTGCATTCTCGTTACATGCAATCGCCCTAATAGATTATATGAATATAACAGCACATATAGCAATCAGCAAAGTTGGGTTGAACAAACAGTTTCTTTTATGTTTCTTTGTGATGCTATAATGATGAAATTACATGATGAATATAACCTAACAACGTTTCGCTTACAATGTAACAAATAAATAAAGTAAAAAGGCAATGACATGGTGTTAAATCGGCATTTGGATACCTATAAGCTTGGATTTTCAGTCAGTGATACCAGTATAAACTCTTTATCACAGAAATAACATACAGTTTAATACGTCGATGAAGGTTAGACATCAAGGTAATAAGTTACACAAACAAAATTATATCCAGTTCCTTGAGAAACTGATTTTTGGCATACAGTAGAATGCAGAATGTTTCTGTCACGTTGTATTATACAATGCGTACACGGTTTAGCGTATTAGACATGCATGCAACGGGCGTTCACTTCGCCATTGGCCTGAACAAAAATGACGTGGTTTATCGCAAAACGAGGAGTATATCGACAATTATTTAGAACAAAGTGGATACTGATTCTTTTTTTTAAGCTTTATTGAGCAAAAAGACCTTAACGATTACACATATTGTGACATCTACATGACATATAGTATGGCTTCATGACTACATCTCTGACTACAGCAGATACGTAGCTATCAAAATTTGGACTTGGCTGTTGCAATCCCGGACGTTGTTACATTTACAATTAACATCTATTATCATAATACCGCCACGTTTACGACGATTTCTCTAGCCATACTGATTTGACAAATTGTCAACGGATCATTTTCTCCAGTTACATGTTGTTGTTACATCTTACCCTTGCCACTTCTACTGTGTAACTTTTTTTTGTCTCTTTTATCCTGGAATAGTGGATACTGATATACGGCTATTTAATAGTCACGCAACTATACCAAAGTTCCATCCCGGTGAATCCGCACTCATCACACATGTTGGGTTGGTGTATTCATAAACTACAGCGTGTTTGACCATGTGTATTTATTAGCTATATTTCTATGAAACAGAAATGCCAGACTTATCGCATTTGGGATGAAGGAGAGTTTTTTTTACACAACCAGTAGTTACTTACATGGCTTACGTTTCGATGTCTCTCTGACACATCGTCAGAGCTTCTAACTGGAGTTCTGCTTCTCACCGCTATATGTAGCCGATGTAGGTGGCGCTTTTGCGGTGAGAAAACAATCCCAAACGTGGCTTAGCTTGTATCCTCCCTCGTCCCGGTTCATCACTGGGGTTGACTTTCTTATCCAGATGGCCTCCTAAATCCACCGTGCCCGCCTATTGTCTTCCCTGTCTATGACCTTCGCCCCTCCCAGTCAATTAAGCAATTATTCCTGGCGATATGGTCTGTAACTGCCGACTTCTTTTCTTCTTTCAGTGGTTGTGTAAAAAAGAATTTTCCTTCATCCTATATTCTACCAACCTGATGAAACTATTTTCGGAAGTTATCGCATTTGATTTGATAATCTGTATTTTGTGCGTGTCCTGGATACGTAAGATTTTTCAACCGTCTTGTGTCTGCACTTGTCAAATGTATCGCTAAGAATCGTGTTCGGCCAAGTGTTTGTTTAAGTAGCTTTTCTTTGTAGCAGAATAGTCGCACTGGTCACACTTGTAAGGTTTCTCACCTGTATGTGTTCTCATATGTGTGGTTAGGTTAGACCTGTGAGCCGTCCTATATCCGCACTGTCCACACATGTAAGGTTTTTCTCCGGTGTGTCTAGCCATGTGTGAGTCTAAATCGCTCTTCTTTGCAGCAGAATAGTTGCACTGGTCACATATATAAGGTTTCTCACCTGTATGTGATCTCATATGTACGGTTAATGAATACCTGTCAGCCGTTCGGAGTCCGCACTCCCCACACATGTAGGGTTTATTTCCGGTGTGTGTAGCCATGTGTTTGTTTAAACCGCTTTTTGTTGCAGCAGAAAAGTCACACAGGTCACACTTGTAAGGTTTCGCACCTGTATGTGTTCTCATGTGTACGGTTAAGGAATATTTTTCAGCCGCCCTGTATCCGCACTCTCCACACATGTAGGGTTTTTCTCCGGTGTGATTAGCCATGTGTCGGTCTAAATTTCCTTTCCTTGCAGTAGAATAGTCACACTGGTCACACTGATAAGGTTTCACATCTGTATGTGTTCTCATATGTATGGTTATGTAAGACCTGGCAGTCGCCCTGTATCCGCACACTCCACACATGAAGCGTTTTCCTCCGTTGTGGTTAGCCTTGTGTCGGTCTAAATTTCCTTTCTGTGCGGTAGAATAGTCGCACTGGTCACATTTGTAAGGTTTTGCACCAGTATGTATTCTCATGTGTACGGATAGGTTAGACATGTGAGCAGTTCTGTATCCGCACTCCACACACATGAAGCGTTTGTCGCCGGTGTGTCTAGCCATGTGTGACTCTAGATGGAATTTCGTTGCAGCAGAATAGCCACACATGTCGCATTTATATGGTTCCTCACCTGTATGCCTTCTCATGTGTACGGTTAAGGCAGATCTATCAGCCGACGTGTGCCCGCACTCTCCACACATGTAGGGTTTATCTTCGGTGTGTGTAGTCATGTGTCGGTCTAAGTTTCCCTTCCGTGCAGCGGAACAATCACACTGATCACATTTGTAGGGTTTCTCGTCTGTATGTGTTCTCATGTGTCCCGTTAGATTAGACATGTAAGCAGTCCTGTATCCGCAATCTTCACACCTAAGTAGGTTTTCTCCAGTATGCTTAGTGATGTGAAGGTCTAAAGAAACTTTGTGTGCAGCAGAATAGTCACACTGGTCACAATTGTAAGATTCCTCACCAGTATGTTTTCTCGTGTGCCTTAATAGTTCAGATTTTTTGGCTGCCCGAAAATCACATTCCGTACACACAAAGCGTTTAACCCTGGTGCGTTTCACCGGTAGTTTGTCTAACTGCTTTGTTTGTTGACCCTGTAGGTTAGGATGGTCAGATTCTTCTCCGATCTTTTCCCCATATGGGATGTCCCGTTTTTCATCCTGCTGTTTCCCCGTGTCTGATTTGTCGCTGCTGTTTGTCTGGTTCCTGGGGTCCATAGCAATCTCACTGTTTTTCTGGTCCATTTCTATATGAAGAACAACAAATCATCTAAAATTTAAAGATAGCAAACACTCCCAGTAGTCCCATACTTTTTGTTATCCCACAACAGGGGTAAATATTGAATAGAAGTCTGTTCCGTATCCTAGATCACACATCACACATCACACACACACACACTCACACACACACACACACACACACACACACACACATTCACACAAACACACACACATACACAATGCATAAAGGATACACATGCATGCACACTAATCTCCAAGCAGATCTTCCGTGGCATAAGTAGTACCATAAGCTGGGGAAGGTGTTGAGCCAGCATAGGAGTAAATTGGCCACATGAAGCCAATTTACCCCTCTGCTGGCTAAACTCCTTCCCCATGCAGCTTATGATACTGTCTTATGCCACGGAAGATCTGCTTGGAGATTACATGCACACAGTCACACACATGCATGCACTCAAACACACATGCTTGTACACTCGCGCATTTACAAACGTGCAACAATCTAGGAAGACCTCGCCCCCAAGGCAAAATGCTTCAGAATTTAAAGAGCCATCAAGCCTAAGTGCATCAAACCGCTGCACTGATAAACCTTGTCGATGTCTACATATCATTTACGTCGTAATGCCCCCCTCCCCATACTGACTCGACCTGACTTCTACTATACTAGTTCAAGTAAAGAACCCTTGCCTAAAAGAATTAGCAGACGAAGAGTGGATAGGTAGTATAAAATGGTCTTACCTACCTGTTTACTGGGTTGATCAATTACTGATGTGTTGAATTGTCTTGAAAACAGCCTCAAACTGGAGGCAAAACGAATCGTGCGTGATATTCCGAAAATCAAGATGGCGGACAGGTAATCTGACCCCTTTTACACCACGAGGGTCGAAGGTCATAGTTGATATACCTGATTACCCATAATGTTCTAACCTATCACAACGATGTAGATCAACGCTTTCAACGCTGTCTGTTTACATGTTTGCTGGTTTTACAGCTCTAATGGTAATCCATGTGAACATATGTGAACATATCAGTCTGCTCGATCAAAGAGTGGCATATCCAAGTGGCGCAAGTGGTAACGCAAGGTGTAAAAGGACTCGACTTATGTATGTCATAAAGGTAACGTACGCTATAAAGCAGTTACTCAAGCAACTGGATATAATTTTGCATGAATTAATATACTTGTTTGCATGGACACGATACATGTATATAATTTCTCTATGATTCAATGTTTACTGGTAGGTAGCACATATAATTCACCTTCCCCATGTCATTAGACGAACGATTTAAGGGAGAAGCAGTTGGACTAAGGCATAAACGTCGATGAAGGTTAGACATCCAGTTTATAAGAAACGCCAAAAAGCAGTTACTCAGGCAACTGGATATGATTTTCGAAACGGTCAACCGTTTCAGACACCATCTGTTGCCTTTCGTAAGTGACACTGGAGAGATTTCTTGGAAAGCAGTTATCATATCCTAGCTTATATGAATTGATATGCAAAAGAGATTTAGTTGGAGAATAGGTTCATCCTAACTATTCATTATCATGCAAAAAAGGAGAGGAAGACAGTTTTCGGTAGTCCAAAGGACACAGGGGACAGCAAAATTAAGACTATGTTGATGCAAATGAGTTGAATAAGGTCAAGGGTCAAACATTTACCTGATTACCCCATAATGTTCAATCTATAAGCAATCTAGAATAACTTTATTTATCTGCTAACATAACATAATACACACGCTTCCAAAAATGTTATTGGCTCGTGTTTTTTAAGTCTTTCTGTCTATTAGTTTATCTGACACCTCTGAAGGAATGTCACGTAAACTTTCCTGGATGGTTTCATTATGCAAAACGTGTGGACCCGATGAGGCGTATATGGCTTCAAATAGTGCGTTCACAAGTTGCATTCCCGTTGCAGGCAATCGCCCTAATATATATGAATATAACAGCACAGATTGCAATCAGCAAAGTTGGGTTGAACGGTTTATTTTATGTTTCTTTGTGATGCATATTATCTGAATGCTCTAATGATAAAAGTACATGATGAATATAACCTAACAACGTTTTTAGGTTATATTCATGACTGAAGGTTAGACATCCAGGTAACAATATACACCAACAAACAGTTGCTATAGCAACTGGATACGATGTTCCAAAATCATATCCAGTTCCTTGAGAAACTGCTTTTTGGCATACAGTATAATACAGTAAGTGAGTGTAATACAGAACGTTTCTATCATGTTAATGCATAAAATATGCACAAGGTCTAGCGTATTAGACATGCTTACAACGGGCGTTCACAACGTCATGGGCCTGAACAGAAAGGGAATGGTTTATCGCCCAACTAGGAGTATATCGACAATGATTTAGAATATAGTGGATGCTGATAGACGTCTTTATAGTAATGCGATTTAACGAAAATTCCATCCCGATGAATCCGCATCCCCACATATGTAGGATTGGTGTATTTATAAACTACGGCGTTTCCGACCGTGTGTAC
>NW_023365758.1:426678-438724 GCF_000003815.2 Branchiostoma floridae
TTCAGACACCATCCGATGTCTTTCGTCAGTGACACTGGGGAGATCTGTTGGAAAGCAGTTATTATAATCTAGCAATGAATTGATATGCAACTGAGATTTAGTTGGAGAACAGGTTTATCCTAACTATGAATGAACCCTCATAGATGACTAACCAGCAAGGAAAGTAAAGTTGGGTTGGACCATCAGTTGGCTCTTTATTTTTGTGATGCAAATTATCAGAAGGCTATAATGATAAAAGTACGCTATAAATGATAGATAAAGAATATAATCTATCAACGATTCGCTTAGAATGTAACAAAGAAATAAAGTAAAAAGCCAATGACATGGTGTTAAGTCGGCATTTGGATACCTATAAGCAAAGATTTATTGCAGAAATAACATACAGTTTGATATGTCAATGAAGGTTAGACAACAAGGTGATAAGATACGCAAAAAAGCAGTTACTTAAGCAACTGGACATGATTTTCCAAAATAAGTAAGTGTAAGCGCTTATTGGCATGCATATAATACAGAATGTTTCTATCATGTTAAAGCATACAGTATGCACAAGGTCTAGCTTATTAGATATTCATACAACGGGCGTTTACTTCGCCATTGGCCTGAACAAAAATGACGTGGTTTATCCCACAACGAGGAGTACATCGACAATGCTGATAGACGTTTTTATAGTAATGCGACTAGACAAAAGTTTCATCCCGATGAATCCGCAATCCCCGCACATGTAGGATTGGTGTATTTATAAACTACGGCTTTTCCGACCGGTGTACTTTTTAGCTACATTTCTATGAAACAGAAAAAAAAACGCACTCATCACATTTGACTTAATAGTCTTCACCTGTATTTTGTGCGAAATCTGGATACGTTAGATTTTTCAATCGTCCTGTGTCTGCACTTGTCAACTGTATCGCTACGAAGCGTGCTCGGTCAAGTGTTTGGTTAGATAGATTTTCTTTGTAGCAGAATAGTCGCACTGGTCACATTTATAGGGTTTCACGCCTGTATGTGTTCTCATGTGTACGGTTAAGGATGACCTGCTCGCCGTCCTGCATCCGCACTCACCACACATGTACGGTTTTTCTCCTGTGTGTTTTATAACCTTGTGTCAGTCCACATTGCCTTTAAATGCAGCAGAATATTGGCACTGGTCACATTTATAAGGTTTCAAACCTGTATGTGTTCTCATATGTCTGGACAAGTGAGACTTGGTAGTAGTCCTGTATCCGCACTCTCCACACATGAAAGGTTTGTCGCCACTATGTGTTGTAATATGTTGAGATAAGTTAGACCTGCAAGCAGTTCTGTATCCACATTCTCCACACATGAAGGGTTTGTCTCCAGTATGTGTAGCCATGTGACGGTCTAAATTTCCTTTCTGTGCAGCAGAAAAGTCGCACTGGTCACATTTATAAGGTTTCTCACCTGTATGTCTACTCATGTGCCGGGATAGGTGAGACCTGTCAGCTGTCCTGTAGTCACAATTCCCACACATGTAGGGTTTTTCGCTGGTACTTTTAGCCATGTGTCCATCTAAATCGTCTTTAAATCCAGCAGAACAGTCGAACTGGTCACAGCTATTAGATTTCTTATCAGTATATTTTTTTGCGTGTCGTAACATGCCAGATTTTGAGGTTGTACTGAAGCCACATTCCGTACACGCGTAGAGTTTATCAACGGTACGTTTCACCGTAAGCTCGTCCGTCTTCTCTGTTTGACCCGGTGCGGGAGGATGGTCAGATGTTACTCCGCACGTTTCCTCGCATAGAATGTCCTCTTCCTTGTTCTGCTGCCCTCCCGTATCTAATTTCTCGCTGTTGCTTGCGTCGTCGCCAGGGTGTACAGTTGGCTGGTCGTCCATAGCAACCTCACTGTCCCTCTCATTCATTGCTAGAAGCAGCAATAAAGAGAAATACTATGAATCATCCGAAATTGAAGAATACGAAACATTCCTATTATATCCATATTCCCCTCATCTCCCCATTTGTGGATTACAGTATAGTAAATATAAGTGTATCCCATATCACCTGACACCCCACCTGAGGTCTCAGCCCATTCATTTGCATGGGTTTCGCAAGTAAACTGTTAGAAATGAACTCAAAATTAATATCACTCACTCACTCATCCTCTTGTACATGGTGCGTTTAACCGACTTGATGACGTCAAAAGAACTTAATCCATGAATATAACTATACTGGGAAATCCTATTAGACGGTTGCTGTCCAAATTTGTGCCATACTGGTCGCAAATGTCTGGCGTGCAGCATCGCATAAATTTGCAGACACGCAAACACACACACACACACACACACACAGTGGCTGCCACACACACACACACACACACACATACATACATACACCAACACACACGACACACGCACACACACAACACATATAATACATAGCTGCATCCACCCACCCACGTACACACATAAACACAACACATAGAACTTTTAGAAGCACACACACACACACACACACACACACACACACACAATGCATAAAGGATACACATGCGACACAAATGAAATCGCCATAAACAATTGACGAAGACCCGTATCCACGACCCCAAAACGCAAATGCTTCAGAATTGATGAATACAAAAATTATCAAACCGCGGCATTGTCACTCGTTGTCGATATTACCACAGCTAGTTTACACAAAAATGCATAACGATGGGTACTAATGCCCCCCTCCCCCTCACAAATCGGCCACTATTTTCCAAGTACACAAACCGCTGTTTCTGAAGTACTTATGACTGAATTAACAGACCCAGGGTACAAAAGGCAGTTCACACATGTCTTACCTACCCGGTGACGGTGTTGCTTGATCCCTGAGGTGTTGAATTGACGTAAAAATGGCGACAAAGAAAGGTGGTGCTCCGACAAATCAAAATGGCGGTCACGCTCATCTGTGCAGGTCGAAGGTCAAAGTTAAAATACCTGATTACACCACACTTCCAACAAAGTGTCTGTGAGTTGAGTTAACTTTATTGTAGGTATACCATTCACGAAAAAAGCTGGTATTTTCTGAAAACAACAATTTGTCTACGATGTATTCTTTGGTAAGACAAATTATCGGGTCGTGACGTCACGCAGTAAGGACTCCCAAGTGTGCTAGCTAGGATGGTTAGGATTAAATAAAAGTCCGAAAGAATTATTTGATTTAATAACTGCCAATTTATGTTGTGGACCTTTATATCCATTTTGTGCACATAGATGGTAGGCATGAACATCACGGGAATTTAGAAGCGGCTTTGTAACTTATGGAATGCCTCCTTTCTTGTTTTGTTGCCTTCCGTCTCTAATTTCTCGCAACTGCTTCTCTCGCCGCGAGGGTGTACAGTTGACAGTTCGTCCATAACAGCTACGAATCCTGGTCTGGTCGATCCAAATTCGGATTACTCATAGGGAGGATTAATCCCGATCCGGATTACTCCTGGGGGATTTATGTTGATCCGGATAACACCAAGGGGGAATAAACCCGATCCGGATTACTCCTAGTGGGGAATAATCCCGATCCACTGAATTCACCTCCTAACTTGCAAATCCCGATTCACTAATCCTGGTACGATCGTTCAGAATCCGATTTCTCAGAGGGGGATTAATCCCGATCCCTCGAATCCACCTCCAGACTGGGTGAATCCGGATTTGCGAATCCATGTATGAACAGGGCCCAAGACAAAAAGAAAACAAAGAGATTTACCCGAGTACTTGCTGACAACTAAACTTCCAGTAAATCTCTATCCAGTATCCGCTGTCTTCCCTTATTTATAAGTTGGAATATTTAGTTTATCATATGTCAATCCATACTGCAGTATGGATAGCAATATATTGTTTTTGTCGTACATTTTTTTTTATATTTCTATTTTGAACAAGATTACTTCTTTGCGCCGATCTGCTATGAAATTCAAAAGGATGCAGAGATATGGATTATTAGTCTCCAAGCAGACCCTACGGTGCCTTAGAAATAGTATCAAAGCTGGCAAGGGACTAAGTATAGTGGCACCAGGTGCCCGTTTGACTCCCTTTGGCCGGCTATACTCATTGGCCAGCTTTGATACTATCTCTTTAGGCACCGCAGGGTCTGCTTGGAGACTAATGAATTATGTATTAATTGAAAACTCTAAGGAGAACTAATTAGCATCCCCCAAACTTATCTCAGAACCACAAAGACTAGGAATGGATACAATATGGTGAAGACTCGGTTAGTCCGTCGGAAAAGGCCCAGTGGGACTTATTTCAAGGTAATATACGCCAAAAAGCAGTTACTCAAGCAACTGGATATGATTTTGGAAACGGTCAGGCGTTTCAGACAGCCAGCCGGCACCTTTCGTTAGCGACACTGACAAAGAAGAATACATTTATCGATATAAGACTGTGATATTTTAATAAAACCACAATGACTACATTCAACTTCTACTCACATCGTTTATTTCATTTTTCCACATGTAGATCATCCTGATATAAGCATAATCGCATTTGTGGTTTGAGTCTTCACCTATAGTATGTTAACGTGTTTTAATACAGGTCAGACCTGTCAACCGTCCCGTATCGGCAACTGTCAACAGTGTTTAACCAGGTGATGATTTAAATAGCTTTTCCGTCCGGCAGACTAGTCGCACTTGTCACATTTGTAGCCGACTTCACACCTGTATGTGTTGTCATATGTCGGGATAGGTGATGCTTGTAAGCCGCCCTGTACCCGCACTCTCCACACATGTAGGGTTTTTCTCCGGTGTGTTTGGCCATGTGTCTGTTTAGATTACTCTTCCCTTCAGTAGAATAATCACACTGGTCACATCTGTAGGGTTTTACACCTGTATGTCTTCGCATGTGCTCAGATAGGTAAGACCTGTCAGCCGTCCTGAACCCGCACTCACCACACATGTAGGGTTTTTCACCCGTGTGGTTAACCATATGTCGGTCTAAAGCACTTTTCTTTGGAGTAGAATAGTCGCACTGGTCACACTTGAATGGTTTTTCGCCTGTGTGTTTTCGCATATGTTGGAATAGGTGAGACCTGTCAGCCGTCCTGTACCCGCATTCTTCACACATGAAGGGTTTTTCTCCGGTGTGTTTAGCCACATGTCGGTCTAGTTGGCTTTTCCTTGCAGCAGAATAGTCGCACTGGTCACATTTGTAAGGTTTCACACCTGTATGCGACCTCATGTGTACGGTCAAGTAAGACCTATTAGCCGTCCTGTACCCGCACTCCCCACACATGTAGGGTTTTTCTCCGGTGTGTTTAGCCTTGTGTCTGTCTAAAGTGCCTTTCAATGCAGCAGAATATTCGCACTGATCACATTTATAACGTTTCAAACCTGGCTGTTGAATCACATGTTTCAATGGGTGAGACTTGTCAGTCGCCTGGCATCCGGTCTCACCACACATGTAGGGCTTTTCGCCAGTGTGTTTGGCCATATGTCGGTTTAAGTTGCCCTTCTGTGCAGTAGAAAAGTTGCAACTGTCACATTTATATGGTTTCTCGCCAGTATGTTTTCTTATATGTTGTATTAGGTGATCCTTCTTGGCTGTCCTGTAGCCACATTCCCCGCATTCTAATCGTTTGTCCACAGCACGTTTCACCGCATGTCTGTCCGTCTGGTCTGTTAGACCCTGTGCGGGAGGATGGTCAGATTGTACTCCGCTTGTTTCCTCGCATGGAATGTCCTCATGCTTGTTTTGATGCCTTCCTGTGTCTAATTCCCCGCTGCTGTTTGTCTCGTCTCCTGCGCGTTCAGTTGGTTGGTTGTCCATTGCAACCTCACTGCTTCTCTCGGCCATGTCTAAAAACAACAATATAAATGTATCATCCAAAACTGAATATGACGGACACTCCCAGGGGGCCAAATTATCACTATCTTGACCTTGTTGTCCTATAAGAGTACTGATTATTGAATAAATATATAATTGTTCATACACACACTCTCTCACACATACAGTGACACACACACACACACTCATACATACAGGCACATACACGCACACAACACACATCCACATAACCAACATAAATGTATACATTCGCACCTGAACTCTTCTCTACTCTACTCTACTCCGAAGCAAACCACTAATACTTTAGCAAGACCACTCCCCTATATATCGAGAACTGCTTCAGAATCATTCGATGCAAACAGATAGCTACCTGTGGCATTGTTATGTCGATCGCCACATCCTTGCCGATAGCTACAAGTCATCTACGTCACGTCGTTATGCCCCCCTCCCCTTAGATTTCGATCACCACCACTTCCAGTATTAAAAGAAACGTCTGTTTGATAAGTACCAAAGGAATCCTTAGAAGAAAAGTGGACAAAAAAGAACAAATATCTTACCTTCGGTCAATAGTGCTGATTAATTGCTTATGTGTTAACTGTCTCGAAAACGGCCAAACTGGAGACAAAGGAGTCGCCGCCGCGTGATGCGCCGTCAAATAAAAATGGCGGACACACGGAACCGGAAACTGACCCTTCAGTCATGGAGGTCTAAGGTCAAAGTTGATAAACCTGATTACCCATAATGTTTTAACCTATGATATCGATCAACTGTATTACTCTTCTAAAACAACACTATCGAAACTGTTCTTGGGTTGTGTAAGTTTTAATCTCTTCAAAAAGACTTCTGTCAAAAATTTGAGTAATTTCAATTTTTTTCTGTTGGAAATTACAGACGAACTTTCAAGTTGTGTTACCTTTCGTTTTTTTGCCGGTGCGTCAGCACCGGCTTTGAGACAGGAGAAGCGGGTCTTTCAATGAATGCATTTTCAATGGATGCATTTTCAATGGATGCATGGATGCATGGATCGGTCACTTTAAGCAAATAGCCCTTCTATGAGGACTTTTGCGTAATCGTCGGAGCCAGCGTGGCCGAGCGGTGTACAGCACGATACCTGTATCTGTATGTATCTGTATGTATGTGTATGTATCTGTATCTATATAGCCGGTATAACCGCCGTTCGGCGTAACACACCAGATTCGCAGGCACGCGGCGCGGCACCAGCTGGTTATATTACACCGAACGACTCGTTACCCCTAACTTTTGCACATCTATCTGCAAGCGTTCTTTAAAACTACCGAGAGATACCTATCTTCCGTAGATCGTAGGTTCGAACTCCACTTGCTAATTTTTTTTTCTTTGTTAGACAAATCTCATGTAGTGTTTTTTAATAGAAGAAAGACCAATTCAGTAATTCGATGTTTAAAAACTCTTTTTTCGTGTGATTTTGTTTAACATCCAGGCTTTTTCCAAAATACGCACCGGCCAGCTTTTTTCAGAAGCTTTCTTGTTTTGGATTGGATAGGATTGGCCGACTACTAACTCTTTGCAGCCAGGGGCTGAATTGCGAGGTGCTTACAATGGGCGGGGCTTAATCGCAAGGGTCTGGAGCTAGCTGCCATTCGGCGCCACTCAGGTGACCTCAATACGACAGTAATTGCCCCAGGTGCGGCCAAGATACTGTAGGTTTTGAACCACTCACACCGCACCGTGTGGCGGGTTCTTTAAACGTGCCTGGGGTATGGCTCTCCACAGACACGGGACCTCCATTTAACGTCCTATCCAAGGGACGGCCCTAGCCGAAACTAGGCACTCATTTTCACCTGCAGCAGCAGGACACAGTGGACTACTACTAAAGTGAGGAAAGTCGTGTAAAGTGTCTTTCCCAAGGGCACAAGATCGGTGACACGCAGCTGGATTCGAACCCGCAACCTCACGGTCACGGGCCGAACACAATACCACTGTGCCACACGGTCCCACGGTTTTTGTCTGTTTGCTTGTTCGTTTGCTTGCATTGCAACCTCTAAATGGAATTAATATGAACTAATCTCTCTGCTTGAAGAGTTCTTTTGACTCTTCATATAGCGCTTTAAGTGCTAGTACATGTATATAGGCTAGTATATCTCAGTGGCCATTGCTCAGCCATCTAGATCAAATTCCGTGGATCCGTCTTACCGGAAATGCATTATTGTGAGGACAAATTTGGAACATCTTACTTGTCTGGTGACTTTTAACACTTGGTTGTGGCGCCATGTGTATCTCCCTCTGCTCAACGCCACCTGGCAGCTTGACAAGATGTGACTTAAATTTCCTTTCTTTCCGCAGAGCACACATCTGTCTTCGTCTCTCTTCCCCAATCTCTTCAAGTTGACAGCTGTTGGTAGGAGGTCATAAACAGATTTTAATAGAAATGTGGTCTTTAGGGGCTCTCTGAACAATTCCTTCCATGCTATCCTTCGTTCTCGTACTCCTTCCCACTTTGTCCATGCCCCTTGGACACCCTGTCCTACGGCTCGAGCTCTCCGAAGTTCTTCCTCCCGCTGTCTAACTTCTTTCTGGATCATCTCTCTCCTTTCCTTTGGGCCTGCTTTGCCCCAGGTCTGACTACCTTCTCTCTCTGCTCCAAGCCCTCTCCTTCCCTGGGCTATGATTCCGACAATATCTTTGTGCCTCAGCCTACTTGCTGCATCGGAAACTGCTTCTGTTGCTGTCCACTTTCTCTCTGATCTTAACTCTATGCCCGCTTGGCTGACTTTCTCATCTCTACTCTGCTGGAGCATCACCTGAGCTCTCGCCTTTGTCACCTTAAACTCCTCCTCCATCGATGATAATGGCAGCTGCAGTTTTGCTGACTTGCTGTAAAGGCCTACACTTGTCAGGCCTGGCGGTACCCCTAACCACTTCCTCAGGTGCCTGCTCACCGCTCTCTCTACTTCCTCCACCACTGTAAGGGGGATATTGTACATAGACATTGGCCATACAGTTCTTGGGAGCAAACCATACTGGTAGCACCAGACTTTATATCTTCCTGGTAGATCACTATTTTCTATAGCTTTCAGCCCTTCTCGCACGAGCAGTTTAAAATCCTTGACGTTGTTCTTGTCGCCTAGCGTTGCATCAAACTTCTTGCCTAGGCTCTTAATTGGCTGGTCTGCAATATTTGGGACTCTCTCCCCTTGCACTTCAAGCTGCACCCTGTCGCACACCTTTCCTTTCCCCAACACCAACTTTCTACACTTCTTGGCTTTGAATTTCATTCTAGCCCAGCTGGCTGCCTTGCTAAGACTCTTGAGCATGTGTCTCGCGCTAATCACGCTCTCTGTAGTCACTGTTAAGTCGTCCATGAAGGCTTTAAGTGGAGGTTGCCTTATTCCAGACTCAGTCTTCGGCCCCCTAGCTTGAGTCAGAGCTATGTAATTATGTAATCCAAGTCATTTTTTTGTTTTCCAAGTCATTTTTTGTTTACAAAAATGAGGAAGTTGAAATAAATGAATAAATAGTCTTATCTAATGATGATGACTATTGATAATCACTTCGTCTATAAGTTGTAACACATACAATAAATATATAAATGCAGTTCTTTGATGCAGTCGTATTTTGTTGCCTGTGTCCGAATCTTGTTAACTGTATCACTTAGAAGTGTGTTTGACCATGTGTCGGCGCAAATTACTTTGATGTGCAGCAGAATAATCGCACTGGTCACATTTATAAGGTTTCTCGCCTGTGTGTCTTCTCATATGTACGGTTAGACAATACCTACGAGGAGCTTTGTATCCACACTCCTCACATATGAGGGATTTTAGACCAGTGTGTCTAGCCATGTGTTTGGTCAAATAGCTTTTCCCTGTAGCAGAATAGCTGCATTGGTCACATTTGTAGGGTTTCTCGACTGCATGTGTTTTCATATGTCGAGTTAGGCAGGACCTGTCAGCTGTCTTGTACCCACACTCACCACACATGAAGGGTTTCTCACCGGTGTGCTTAGCCTTGTGTTTGTCCAGTCTGCATTTCGCTACAGCCGAATAATCACATTGGTCGCATTTGTAGAGTTTCTCACCTGTATGCCTTCTCGTATGCTGAGATAGTTGGTACTTGGTAGCAGTTCTGTAACTGCACTCTCCACACATGAAGGGTTTTACATCGGTGTGTGTAGCCATGTGTCGGTTTAAATCGCTTTTCGCTACAGCGGCAAAATCACATTGGTCACATTTGTAGGGCCTTTCGCCTGTATGTGTTCTCATGTGTACGGTTAAGGAAGAGACGACATTCGTCCTGTATCCGCACTTTCCACAAATGAACGGTTTGGCGTCAGTTTGCTTAGTGTGCTTAGTAAGGTGAAGGTCCAAAGCAAATTTCTGTGCAGCAGAATAGTCGCACTGGTCACACTTGTAAGGTTTCTCGCCTGTATGTCTTCTCATATGTCTGGTTAAGGAAGACCTGTCAGCCGTCATGAACCCACACTCTTTGCAGATGTATGGTTTTTCTCCGGTGTGTTTGACCAAGTGTGTGTCCAAATTGCTTTTTTGTGCGGTAGAATAGTCACAATGGTCACATTTATAAGGTTTCACACCTGTATGTGTTCTCATATGTTCGGATAAGCGGGACCTGTTATTAGTCGAGTATCCACACTGTCCACACATATATGGCTTTTCTCCGGTGTGATTAGCGAGGTGGATGTCTAGAGAACGCTTATGTGCAGCAGAATATTCGCACTGGTCACATTTATAGGGTTTCTCTCCAGTATGCCTCCGAGTGTGTATGGATAGCCTAGCCCTTGTGGTTGCCCTATAGTCACATTCAGTACACGCAAAAGGTTTATCAACAGTAGGTTTCACCGCAAGCCTGCCCGTCTGCTCTGTTCCACCTTGTGCTGGAGGATGGTCGGATTCTTCTCCGCACGTTTCCTCACATGGAATGTGCCCTTCCTCGCTCTGCTGTCTTCCCGTGTCTAATGCCTCGCTGCTGCTTGTCTCGTCTCCAGGGTGTACAACTGGATGGTCGTCCATAGCAGTCTCGCTGCTTGTCTGGTCCATTTCTAAGGGGAAAAAATTCAAAATTGAACGATAAAAATCATTCTATTATCTATTACCTTGGGCTTGGTGTCCTGGAGCAATCGTACAGATATAATACAGCACGCGAGATTTTGGCCCCAAAGTTGAAAATAGTCTCGAGAACAAAACATTGACGCGAATGACCTATACAACATTTTTTTTGTATATGTGCTTCATAAGTTCATATTCCTGGTGTTTGTGAACTTTGTAAAAATAAGCAGCACGCACGCATGCACGCACACCCACACACAGACTAATGGCTACTACAAACGACTAGTAATGCCCCCCTCCCTCATAATAATCGGTTACTGTTTTCCCAAGAAAGAAGCCGCTGTTTATGTAGTACTTTAGAACAAATTAGCACACCCAGGGTAGAACAATAGTTAACAAGGTTCTTACCTACCGATTGTTGATCTTGCTTGAATGCTGAGGTGTTGAATTGTGAAAATTCCGTCAAACTGGAAAGGAATGCGATCCTCCAACAAATCAAGATGGCGGACACGCAGATTGGAGTTTAAAGGTCAAAGTTGATCTACCTGATTATCCACTACTAAGTGCAACAAAGTGTCAGTTTTATCGAACTGTGTCGTGTCTACTTACGTATTCTCGAAGCAGAAGTAGGGTCGTGGGATAGTAGTGGTTAGGATTTTTTACCGAGCCGGTATTTTTTTACCGATAGGAACCGTATGACAGAATTATGCACTAGTATATAGTCGCATATCGCAAATATCTCCTGAGAAATAAACAGCATGACCTAAAGTATAGTCGCTGCGATATTGATTACTTTTTGTGCCTCACCAATTCCATGTTGTATGCCTTGGTCGAAAAGTGGACTTTATTTCATTTTAGGGTTCCCCATGCCTTGCCAGTGGTGTACTAACAGTCAAGTACCCCTGGAGTATATTTTCGCATAGTGAATTCGATAGAAATTTGTGTCATTTCGATATGCCGAGTTTTGTTTAAGAATTATTTTTTTCTTTTTAAGAGCTATGAGCCAATCAAATGTATGTTACTCCAGTAGGCAGTGATTGCTCGGCAGTGAGGGAGTCCATCAGATGACGTCACGGCTCCCAGCTAATTTGCTCCACCAAAGACACATAATAAAGGGTTAATGCCCCGGCCCGAGGTGTATATGGTGAGATAATCCCTGGTCAGGTGCGATAACCACCTCGTTCGCTACGCTCACTCGGTGGTTTATTCGGTGGTTATCGCACCTCACCAGGGATTG
>NW_023365758.1:439024-470956 GCF_000003815.2 Branchiostoma floridae
ACCAACGTGGAACGGGGCCTTCTGATTGGTCCGCGGCGCCTTGCAATATTATAATAGAATTCAAGCTCGCCGTTTGAACAAGATTTTTTCGGACAAATGGTTTATAAGTATATATGCGTAGGTAATTTAGAAAAAAACAAGGTTTCCCGTAAAAGGTAAAGGAATTTTATTCTAAATGTAAGATTTAAGCCAAGTATACAATCAATTTCATTCTTACGACTATCATCTCAATACATTGATCAGAATAAGCCATGGAACAGACACAAGCCAACAAAGTAGCCATATGAAAAAAGTAAAGTCAATAAAACTCATTTTTACTTGACTCTTGAGTATTGTGAGGAAAGTTGTGTATTTCCCAAGGACACAAGATCGGCGACACAACAACGGATTCGAACCCCATACCTCTGGGATATGAATAGAACAAACTAAAGATTGCACGGCACGACCCAACTAATTTAAATCCAGCCATTTAAGCAAGTATTTCAGTTACTAATATCAGCATTGAAACGTTATTACAACATAACAGTAATACATCGTATAATATTAAATACATCTGTTTCCAAAATATTGAAACTTACAACATCTATCTTCATAACAGCAACGTTCAAAAGTTTTGAGGCCTAAACTCAAAGGAAGCGGTCTAGCGCACAATTCAGACTATAACGACGATGGCAAAACAATCGATGCACGATAATAGATGGCTTTATAGTCTCCATCCCCGTGACGAAACATCTCTGCACCATTGTGACCACGTGTAAGTCTTTTCTTGAAGCAGAATATTGGCACTAATCACAATGGTGTTTTAAGTTTTCACATGTTCTTTTTCATGCCCATTCCGGATAGTTAAGATGTGCATTTGAGTCTATCAACTGTATCCATATGAAGTGAGTTTGACCAAGTGTTTCTTAATAATATATTTTGTCCGTAGCAGAAAGAATAGTCCCATTTCTAAGGTTTCTCACCAGTCTGTTTTATCATATGTCTGGATAGGTAAAACCTGCGATCAGTTCTGTATTCGCACTCACCACACACATACTAGTAGGGTTGTCCCCCTGTGTTTAGCCATATGTCGGTCTACATGGCTCTTCTTTGCTGCAGAATAGTCGCACAGGTCACATTTATAAGGTTTCTCGCCCGTATGTCTTCTCATATGTATGGTTAAGGAAGACCTGTCAGCAGTCCTGTATCCGCACTCTCCACACATGAAGGGTTTTTCGCCGGTGTGTTTAAGCATGTGTCGATCCAAATCCGATTTCCGAACAGAAGAATAGTCGCAGTGGTTACATTTATAGGGTTTCTCCCCTGTATGCCTTCTAATATGTATGGATAGTTTAGATTTGTGAGCAGTCCTGTATCCACACTCACCGCATATGTAGGGTTTTTCTCCGGTGTGTTTAGCCTTGTGACGGTCTAAGTTTCCTTTATGTGCAGTAGAATAGTCACATTGGTCACATTCATATGGTTTCACACCTGTATGTCTTCTCATATGTACGGTTAAGACAGACCTATCAGCCGTCCTATATCCGCACTCTCCACACATGTAGGGTTTATCTTTGGTGTGTTTTGCCATGATGTGGGTGTCTAAATTGCATTTCTGTGCAGCAGAATACTCGCACTGGTCACATTGGTAAGGTTTCTCACCAGTATGTGTTCTTGTGTGTTTTACTAGGTTAGCCTTTGAGGCTGACCTATAGTCACATTCCGTACACTCGAAGCGTCTTTCCAAAGTACGTTTCACTGTACGCTTATCCGTCTGCTCTGATCGACCTTGTGCGGGGAAATGGCCATAATCTAGATCTACACCGCACTTTTCCTCACATGGAATGTCCCATTCGTTGTTCTGCTGCCTTCCCGTGTCTAATATCTCGCTGCCGATTGTCTCGTCAACAGGGTGTATAGCTGGACGATCGTCCATAGCAGTCTCGCTACCTGTACTGCTTCTCTCGTCCATGTCTAAAACGACAAAAAACATCCGAAATTAAAATAAAGTAACTACTACTATGCTATTTTGTGAACCTTGGAAGATTAGCCTTATACTAGAGCTGAATGGTTTTATTAACAGTGATATATATCATTATCAATCGATCACACAATCACACACACACACACACATACACATTCACACACACACATACATACACACACGTGCACACACACACACGCACTTGCATACATACATGTCCACACTCAAACACATGCGAGTTAACCTATTCACGGTATAAGGTGAAGTAATTAACACACACACACACGCGCAAGGATAAATCAGGGTTAAAAAAAGACAAAAATACCACCAGAAAACCGTACAAAGCAAGGACTTAGTGGGATCTAGTCCTTGTCAATGTCCACAACTAGTGTACATCGTATTGCCCCCCTCCCCCATGCAAATCGATCACTGTACATTTTCCAGTAAAAGAACCTCTGTTTTTGAAGTACAGAAGATTAAGCAGACAAAGAAGAGAATAGCAGACAGTTAACTCATGCCTTACCTACCGGCTGATAGTGTTGTTCCGTTTCTGAGGTGTTGAATTGACGTTAAAATGACGCCAAATGGCAAGGAACGTGATACCGGACTTTTCAAAATGGCGGACATTCTAAACTAGAAGGTGAAAGGTCAAAGTTCATATACCTGATATAGCCATATTGCTGCTCAAAAAACGCTAGAAAATAAAATTCCCTTTATTATTTACACATCTTTTGGGGCATTTTCTTAAAATATTTACGTATTTGCCTACTGTGTGTCTTTTGGTTGGACAAGTTAATTAAAGCTTGTGACGTCACAGAATAGATTGCATTGAGTATTAGCTGGTTTGGCTATATAGGGGTTTATGATTGCTTGATTGTTTTACCTCAAAACTTTGATTGTATCCTGACATTTTTACTGTGCATACATACACATGGTATGCATGAAGAACATGGGAAGGTATTGCAAGAAACAAAGTTGACTTGAGGGAACAGTTGACTTCATTTTTTTTATTTTGATGTAAAGTATCACAATGCTATGAAGACCCATATACATGAAATACAGTAGATACAATGTTTTGATAGTTGGTGACAAAGAAATTAAGTATGAAGTCAATAACAGTGTTATATCAACGTTTAGCTAGCAATAGTCCTAGATTTTCAGCTAGCAATATCAGTGTAGCAATTCAATATTACAAATGTAATACTAGTATACAGTTTTAGAGGAAATATTGTCCTCAGATTAAGGCATACAATGTCTATGTATACAGCATCAACTATCCAGGCCTATGGTATTAGACAGGGCTCGAAATACTTTTTTCTGCATACCTGCACTGGTGCAGGTAACATTGAAAATCACCTGCACCAGACAAATTTTACCTGCACAACTCTGAATTTGGGAAGTGTGGATCATACTAAAATTGTTCAGGAACCATTGCTAATTATTCTTTAATTATATTGTATAGGTGGTAATAGTCAATGCAGCTAATAACAAATTGAATCTATATACACCTACATCATAGGACATTTATGTATAAAACACAGTACATGGACCAGTGCAGGTTAGGTGCAGGTAGACATCAGAAATACCTGCACAGCTCCAATTTTACCTGCACTAACATGCATATGCAGGTGGTATTTCGAGCCCTGTATTAGATATTGTATGTAATATAAAAGGGGTGTTCAAAAAGCAGAGTGGGCTAAACCAGGAAGGAAAGAGCACGACACAAATTTCAGACTATGATTTGAAGGGGTACAACCCACATTTAAGACTATGATTTAGAATGAGATGGAACGTTGAGATGGAATGCAGTTTTAGAGTTTGCAGTCATGAAGTAGTAGTAGTACTCAGTAGCAGAAGTAGTAGTGTCCAGTATTTAATCATACTGCTGCTGGGGTCCCAGACACAAGTGTTAGCAGCAATCGGCTAGTCTTCACACCGCAAGCCACTGAACGAATGTCCCAACTCGGTGACCTCACAGGGGTTTTCAGCTGTTTGACCATTTAAAGGAGGGCTTTCACCTGTATGTTTCTGGATAGGTAAGACATGTTAACCGTGGTATAACCGTGCACTGTCAAATATACAGCTAAGTTAATCTTTAAGCAGATATTGTGGTAGCATAAGATAGTATCATAATCTGGGGAAGGAATTTTGCCGGCAGAGGAATTTTATTCCACCGCTTAAAAAAAAAAGAAGAAGTTAAAACTCCTCTGCCTGCTAAGTTCCCCAGCTTATGATACTGTTGATGCAAAAACTTTCACAGTGGTTTAATGTTTGCGGTTTTCACGGTGGCCGATTTAACGCAAACTTAATACTGCAAACATTTTCCTATGGCAGTATGAGACGATGGTGCATGGTGCAACCCCGAACTTAAATCCACTGCGAAAAGTCCTTTTTCCCGCTACCACGAAATCAAATCCCCAGGAACTTAAATGCACTTACAGTCTATCTTATGTCACCGCAAGATCTGCTTGGAGATTACAGCTAAGTGGTGTGTTTGACCAAGTGTTTGATTAAATAGCTCTTCCTTGTAGCAGAATAGCCACATTGGTCACAGTTGAAGGGTTTCTCGCCTGTATGGGTCCTCATATGTTCAGATAGGTGAGACCTGCGAGCACATCTGTATCCGCACTCTCCACACAGGTAGGGTTTTCTTCCAGTGTGTTTAGCCATGTGCTGTTTTAAACTGCCTTTCTGTGTAGCGGAATAATCGCACTGGGCACACTTGAAGGGCTTTTCACCTGTATGTGTTCTCAGATGTTGGGATAAACGAAGCTTCACAGCCGTCCTATATTCGCACTCTCCACACATGAATGGTTTTACCCCGGTGTGTCTAGCCATGTGTTGGTCTAAGTTACACTTCGTTGCTGAAGCATAGTCGCACTGGTCACATTTATAGGGCTTCTCGCCCGTATGTTTTCTCATGTGTGCGGTTAGGTGAGACCTGACAGCCGTCCTGTATCCGCACTCTCCACAGATGTAGGGTTTCTTGCCGGTGTGTTTGGCCATGTGTCGGTCTAAATCGCTTTTCTCCGCAGTGGAATAGTCGCACTGGTCACATTTGTAAGGCTTCTCGCCTGTGTGTCTTCTCATATGTTTGGATAGGTGAAATTTGTGAGCAGTCCTGTATCCGCACTCCCCACACATGTAGGGTTTTCGTCCAGTGTGTTTGGCCATATGCTGCTTTAAACTGCCTTTCTGTGTAGCGGAATAATCGCACAGGTCACACATGTAGGGTTTCTCGCCTGTATGTCTCCTGATGTGAACGATTAACGAAGATTTGTCAGATGTTCTATATCCACACGTTTCGCACACAAAGCGTTTTTCGCCGGTGTGTTTAGTCATATGTCGGTCCAAATTGCCTTTCAATGTAGAAGCATAGTCACACTGGTCACACTTAAAGGGTTTTTCACCAGTATGTGTTCTTGTGTGTTTTAATAGATCAGCATTTGAGGCTGTTCTATAGGCACATTCCGTGCAAGCAAAGCGTTTAGCCATAGTATATTTATGGCAATCCTGTCTGGTATTCTGTTCCACCCTGTGTGGGGAAAATGGTCAGATTCGACTCCGTTCTTTTTCCTCACATGGAATGCTGCCTTCCCCTCTCTACTTTTTCGCTGCTGCTTGTCAGGTCCCAGAGTGTACCGTCGGAAGGTCGCCCATTTCTAAAAACAATAAGTCAGCCATAATGTAAAGACAGGAAACAGTCCCATACTTATTGTAATGTTAGTCACCAAACACACAAACACATGAAGCATATACACATAACGTTCCCGCCCCCCCCCCCCCCCCCACACACACACACAATGCACAAATACCCACACACACTCATGAATACTAGTACACACACACATTACACACACGGGAAATTCATAACTAACAATTTTGCAAGCCCAAGGACCAACATGGCGTTGGTAATCCTAATCGATAGCAACATGTCATGCATATTCAATAATTTGTTGTTGTTTCACGTCCATTTCTCAGCTAGGCATGAGCTTACTTGTAAGTTGTTTCTTTAGATGGGGCTTTTCAACTATTGGACTACTATCTTCACTGGGATCTGTTACCGTACTTTACTCGTACACGTTTTGGCAGAGAATGCTTATAAGTCCTATATATAATACGTTGTTGTCCTTGATTTACGTCTATTTCTCCGCTAGACGTGGACTCCAGGTACCATACGTCGTCATGCCAACGCCCCCCTCCCCATAGAAATCGAACACCGACATTCAGAGACATTGAAGTGCGAATGAATTAACAACGTAGAGAAGACAAGGTAGTTGCCTAAGGTTTTACCTACCGGTTTATGGTGCTGCTTGATTGCTCTATTCTCTTGAAACTGGCAAAACTGGAATCAAAGGAATGTTGCCCACGCTACTAGTCGAATCAAAATGGCGGTCAGGCAAATTGACCCTAAAGCACTGTGAAAGGTCGAAGGTCAGAGTTGATGTACCTGATTACCCCATTTTGTTTTAACCTATAAAAACATTATCACTGATCAAAACAGTTTCAAAACAGTTCTTGGCTTGTCTTCAAAACGTATGGACTACAAGATGTGTGTATGACTTCTCACATACACGGTGCTTTCTTGTTATATATTTCTATCACCCTCTGTGCACATAGATGACATGAATAAACAACATATTGCAAGCATCAAAGAAAGTTTTATTTTTCCTTTTGATATGAATTATCAGATTGCTCTGATAAAAGTAATTGAACTAGATATAACATATAAGCATTTTGCTAATATGTAACAGCGAAATAGAGTAATAATTCAATCACATTGTGTTATATCAATGAGGTTAACCTCCTTGGTTATATTGAGTTTTTTTTCTATAAGTAAACCTACATTTTCAGCTAAAATATCAATATCAATTTTTTCTTACATAGTTTTATATAGGAAATCGTGATCAGATTTTGACATGCAATACTTATATTTGCAATAGTAACATTCAATGGAATTAGTTCATAGATATGGTATATACAAGGGGCGTTCACAATGTTGGGGGCCTATACGGAAAGGGAACAAAACCGTTTTCTTTGTCCAACAAGTCCGATAAACCGGACCTGCAAAAAATCAGTGGACCGGATTTGGTGGACCACATCACATGCCAGGTGTTAACATTTTGGGGGGCTTTCCGTAAGAAAATAACAAGAGTGAAGTAAAGGAGTGTTGATAGTCATTTTTACCAAGTTTCTACAGTCAAACTTGGCCTAAGTTAACAGAGGCATTGGTGTTGTTTACACAAAGATCCTCTGCACCCGGACCGTACCTGTACCTGAATTTATTGTACCGGTACCCACCCCTAGTGCGTAGTACATCGAAAATAATTATAAATATGGCGGATCCTAATAGGCAGCTTTATAGCCTCTAGTGACGTTACCAAACAAAAGTTGCATCCAGGTGAATTCGCCCTTCTCACACATGTAGGATATTTTTGCGGTCTGTTTCCTCATTTCTTCAATAGTTCGCTTGCATCATAAGTTGAGGTCTAACTAATGTTCCAATATTAAAGAAAATAGTCGCACAAATCGCATTCAAGTCTTCAACTGTATGTAGCAAATGCCTGAATAGGTTAGATCTGTCAACCGTCCTGTCAGACAGAAACTGTCGGCTGTATCCCTAAGAAGTGTGTTTGACCAGGTGTTGATTCCAGCATGGAAAGCCACTGCATTTCCAAAAAAGGTGCTAGGATGGTAGTTTTTCATTGTAGCAGAATAGTCGCTCCGCTGCCGACTGATGATGATAAGTCACATTTGAAGAGTTTCTTGCCAGTATCTCTCCACATACTAGTACTTAGTGTGTTGGGATGGGTACAACCTTTGAGCAGTCCTGCATCTGCACTCACAACACATCTAGGGCTTGTCTTCGGTGTGTGTAGTCATGTGTCGGTCTAAATTGCCTTTTCATAAAGCAGAATAGTCACATTTGTATGTGTCCTCATATGTTTTGATATGACCTGTACGAAGTTTTGTATCCGCACTCTCCACACATGTAGGGCTTCTCTCTGGTATGTTTAGCCATGTGTCGGTCTAGAACGTCCTCTAATGCCGTTTAGTATCCGCACTTATTACAATTATAGGGTTCCACGCTTGTATGGATTCTAATGTGATCAATTAGTTGAGACATGCGGGCGGTTGTGTACTCTCTACATGTTGGGTTTTGCCATGTGCTGTAGCCATGTGCTGGTCTACATTGCCTTTCCATAAAGCAGAATAGTCACACTGGTCACACTTATACAGTTTCTCACCAGTATGCATTAACATATGTTGCGAGAGGCTGGACCATAAAGCCGCACGGTATCCGCACTCACCACACATGTAGGGTTTTGTGTGCGTTCTCATATGTACTTTTAACGAAGACTTGGCGGCCGTCCTAAATTCGCACTCTCCACACACGTACCGTTTGTCTTCGGCGTGTTTAGCCATGTGCTGACCCAGGTTGCTTTTTGATGCTCCAGAATAATCGCACTGGTCACACTTGTAGGGTTTCTCGCCCGTGTGTCTTCTCATGTGTTCCGTTAGGTGAGACTTCATAGCAGTCCTGTATTCGCACTCTCCACACTTGTACGGTTTTTCGCCTGTGTGTTGAGCCATGTGATATTTAAAAGTACTTTTTTCTGCAGCAGAATAGTCGCACCTGTCACACTTAAAGGGTTTCTCGCCGGTATGTCTCCGCGTGTGTCTCACGAATTTATCCTTTTTGGCTGTCGTGAAGTCACATTCCGTACACTCGAAGTGATGGTCCTCGGTACGTTTCACCTTCACCCTGTCGATCTGCTCTTTTCGATCCTGTGCGGAAGGATGAGAAGAAGATTCTTCTCGTCCACGTTTTTTTGTGTTTTTGTTGATCGGCCATGGGATATGACGAAAGTCCTCCCCTTCTTTGTCCTGCTGCCTTTCAGTGTCCAAATTCTGGTTGATGTGTGTCTCGTTCCCAGTTTGCACAGTTGGCTGTTCGTCCATAGCAATATCATCGCTTCTCTCGTCCATTTCTGAAACAACAGGGAATCATTCAAAATGAAATATAACAATTGGCCGTAGATAACATACTCTGTGACGTTATTATAGTTTCTATGTCGGTTGCGTTGTCTTATGTTGTGTGTGACAATGTGTTTATATCGCATACAGAACACATCACCTCGACTTATACCAAAAATGTCTCTCTTGGCTGGACTTCGCGAACGAAGATCATCTACGGGTTTGGTCCACGTCGCACGGGCAGACCCCTGTGAGAATTTGCTGTTATGCAATTTACGCCAACATAGATTACGTTCTCCAAATAGTAACAAGTGTTGATTAATGTCAAAGTGTTGGTAAATTTCTCATTAAGATACTGGTGAAAACCGCTCGATGTTAGCATTTACGGATAAGCTGCGGCAAGTCCGAGAGTGCGGACATGATAGTGCGTTCCCGTCCGTTGACAATGGTGCACAATGGATGGCGCATAAGCAAATTCTCACAGGGCCTATTAAGTGAGTTTACCCGTGCGTCGGCCACATGCTCGTTGATGACTAGTCATTAACCAAATACGTACTTAAAAGCTAACGTACCTATGGCTGTCAAACAACGTACCTATGGCTGTAGAACAAATCCCTGTGCGCATCAACAGCAAAATCAGGGTCTCAAAACAACGATACCAAATGAAACTATTCAAAATTGTCAGGGATACCTTAAACAGCTGGTCCACGACGCCAGCAGTTGTCGTTACATCACACATAATACCACGAACATCTGTTCAAGTACGTTTAGGGTTTCCTCTATCGCGACAGCTCTTATGTACATTAGACAACACATAACTCACCCTATCTGTTTGGAGACAAGCTGATTACGAAACGCCGAAACCACATTGCCTGGTCCACAATACCTAAAATATAGGGGTGATTTCTGAAATTATGACATCGATTATGACAACAGCTACCGCGAAAAAAAGAACATGCATCATCGCGCAACTGAGTACAGACGACATGCCAAACCACACACTAGTAGTAAAACATTCGATGCAAAGAAAGACGGTTTCTCACCTGTATGTTTTCTCATATGTACGGTTAGGTAAGATCTGTTAGCCGTCTTGAATCCGCACTCTACACACACGTAGGGTTTTTCTCCGGTGTGTCTAGCCTTGTGTCGGTCTAAAGCGGTTTTATGTGCAGCAGAATAGTCGCATCGGTCACACTTGTAGGGTTTTTCTCCGGTGTGTTTAGCTTTGTGTCGGTCTAAATTGCTTTTCTGTGCAGCAGAATAGTCGCACTGGTCACACTTATAAGGTTTCATACCTGTATGTCTTCTCATATGTACCTTTAAGGAAGACTTGGCAGTCGTCCTGAATCCGCACTCACCACACATGTACCGTTTGTCTTCGGCGTGTTTAGCCATGTGTTGATCCAGGTTGCTTTTTGATGCACCAGAATAATCGCACTGGTCACACTTGTAGGGTTTCTCGCCAGTGTGTCTCCGCATATGCTCGGTTAGGTGAGACTTTTGTGCGGTAGAATAGTCGCAATAATCACATTTATAAGGCTTCACACCTGTATGTGATCTTATATGCTCGGCTAGGCGGGACCTGTTATTAGTGGAGTATCCGCACTGTCCACACATAAATGGTTTGTTTCCGGCGTGATTGGCAAGATGAATGTCTAGAGAATGTTTATGTGCAGCAGAATAGTCGCACTGGTCACATTTATAGGGTTTCTCTCCAGTATGCCTCCGAGTGTGTATGGATAGCTTAGTACTTGTGGTTGCCCTATAGTCACATTCCGTACACGCAAAAGGTTTATCCGCAGTACCTTTCATCGCAAGCCCGTCCGTGTGCTCTGTTACACGCTGTGCTGGAGGATGGTCGGATTCTTCTTCGCACTTTACCTCGCAAGGAATGCCCCCTTCCTTGCTCTGCTGTCTTCTCGTGTCTAATTTCTCGCTGCTGCCTGTTTCGTTTCGAAAGGGTAAAGCTGGGTGATCATCCACAGCAACCTCGCTGCTTCTCTGGTCCATTTCTAAGGAAAAACAATTCAAAATTGAACGATAAAAGAACATATCCGCACTACTATTATCTATGCTGACCGTGGTGTCCTGAAGCAATTGTACAAATAAAATACAACACGCCTATTCGGATCCTAGATCACACATAGATATACAAAAAGATGCACAAACACACAAATGCACACACACACTCAGACGCGCACACACACACACATACACGCGAAGAAATGCGTGACTAATAATTCAGCAAGACCCCCTCCCCCAATATACAAATCTTTCAGAATTTTTTCAATCCAAAGAGTTATCAAAACGTGGCCTTGTTTCGTTTCATTTGATGTATTTAAATAAATCTCGCCACTGGGGTGCTTTTCAATGTGCTCTGCGTTACAAAACACAAAACAAAGGCCCAGATCAAAGTATCAACTAAGTACATCGATGATTAAATCATTATAATACAACAAAACAATAAAATATAAGCAACAAATGAAGTCAATAAAGTAGATATTGGACTTAGAATATCAAAGACTATAAAAAAAAATAAAATAAACAGAAGTGGCCAAACATTCCTGGTTATACAGGCGCTTAAAGGTACACTATGCAATATTTTGGCCCCAAAATAGAAAATATCCTCGAGACCAAAAGATTGACGCGAATGATCTATACAACAACGTTTTAGAATATTTGCTTTATAATTTCATATTCCTGGTGTTTGTGAACTTTATAAAAATAAGCGACACACACACACGCACACACACAAGTGCACACACACACACACACACACACACACACACACACAAAGACACCTTGACAATACCTTGACAAGGGACAGTGGTGCGTACCTAAAACCCGGAACTGGAATTGGACTTGTAAAAACGTATAGGTCCAAGTCCAAAAAAACCTAAATGTCGGGAACCAAGTTCGGACTTGCAAAAAGCTATCTCTCAATTATATCCCTTTTTTTGTTCGGAACCATCTAAAACCTTCCATAGATAGTAAATTTGCACTGGAAAAAGACAAGAAACATTTCGTGTTTATTACTGACCTTTTGTGTATTTTAAATGTACAGACCTGAACCTAAACTGCTGGACCTGACTGAATCCGGACACGAACCTGCACCACCAACAAGGGATATATCAGAAACAGTACTACTGTTATTCCATCGTGATGTCTACAGCTTAAGTTTGCTTTAGTTTAGTGGCTTAGAATAATGATGCCTTTACGTCGTAATTGCTACCAATGCCCCCCTCCCCCTTAATAATCGATTACTGTTTTCCCATGAAAGAAGCCGCTGTTTAAGTAGTACTTCAGAATGAATTAGCAGACCTGGGGTAGAGCGGTTGTTAACACAGTTCTTACCTTCCGATGATGTTGCTTGACTGCTGAGGCGTTGAATTCTCGTCAAAATTGCGTCAAACTGGAAAGGAATGTGGTCGTCCTACAAATCAAGATGGCGGACACGCTGATCGCTGAAGGTGAAAGTTGACATACCTGATTACCCACTACAAAGTGCCAGTTTATCGAATGGGGTCATGTGACTCATGTCTATTCTCAAAGCAGATGTTGGGTCGCGGAGATAGTAGTGGTCGGGATTTTTTCACCGAGCTGGTAATTTTTTGCCAAGTCAGTAAAAATCCCGACCACTACTGTCAACGGAAAATAGACTAGACCGGGGCCGTATGACAGAAAAGTATGCACTAGTATCGCAAATATCTCCCGAGAAATACACGGTATGACCTAAAGTATAGTCGTAGCGATATCGATGACCCATTTCATGTTGAATGCCTTGTTCGAAAAGTGAACGTTCGTTTTAGTGTACTAACAGTCAAGTGCCTTCGGAACCTACATTTAACATCCTATCCAAGGGACGGCCCTAACCGAAGCTCACAGACGGCCCTAACAAAAACTCATTTTCACCTGAGTATGGTGAGGAAAGTGTCTTTCCCAAGGGCACAAGATCGGCGGCACATCAACGGATTTGAACCCCAAACCTCTGGGTTATGAATCGAACACCCTGCCTATTGCGCCACAAGACCCAACTAATCTAAATCTAGCAAGTTAAGCTAGCATTTGCAGTTACTACCTGTAATATAAGCATCAATTCGTTATTACAGCAGTTATACATCTTTTAATACTGAATACATGTGCTTCCGTAAGGTAGATAGTATATACTAGATACGACATCTATGTTAATAACAACAACTGTCAATAAATACGGTCAGAAGGTTTGAGGCCTAAACTCAAAGGAAGCGGTCTAACGCACATTTCAGAGTATAACCGCGATGGCCAAAACAATTGATGCATATTAATAATATAATGTTTTATTTGCAAAATCATGCCCGAGGGCTAATTGCATATACAGTCTCAAGGAATAAGAGAAGTAGTAGTAGTAGAGTGATACATAAAACTAGTGACTAATCAACTACATTTTGTATATAATACTATGAATACTATTGTCGGGTTTGACTTCTTCTTTGAAGACAGTGGTTAATAAACTGTCCCACGTTCTGTATGATGATGAGATTTTGTGCTTTTAATTAATAGACGCTCTATATATAACTTCCATCCCACACTCCTCACACACGTAGCTTTTTCAACGGTTATTTTGACCATGTGTAGGTCTAAATTTCGATGAAGCAGAGATAACATTCATCACATTTGTGTTATCAGTCTTCACCTGTCCCTTTTTTATGTGTACTGACGGATAGTTTAGAAATGAATCCGCGACTCTCAATTGTATCCCTATGAAGTGTGTTTGACTAAGCAGTGTTTCTTTAGATACCTTTTGTCCGTAGCAGAATAGTCACACTGGTCACATTTATAGGGTTTCTCACCTGTATGTTTCATCATATGTTGGGATAGGTGAAACCTGCGAGCAGTCCTGTATCCACACTCTCCACACATGAAGGGTTTTTCTCCGGTGTGTGTAGCCATGTGTCGGTCCAAATAGCTTTTCTTTGCAGCAGAATAGTCGCACTGGTCACATTCATAAGGTTTTACGCCTGTATGTGTTCTCATATGTACGGCTAAGGAAGACCTATCAGCCGTCCTGTATCCGCACTCTCCACACATGAAGGGTTTTTCGCCGGTGTGTTTAGCCATGTGTCGATCCAAATCAGATTTCCGTGCTGAAGAATAGTCACAATGGTCACACTTGTAGGGTTTCTCGCCTGTATGTCTTCTCATATGTTCGGTTAGGTGAGACCTGACAGCAGTCCTGTATCCGCACTCTCCACACATGTAGGGTTTCTCTCCGGAGTGTCTAGCCATGTGACTGTCTAAATTGCATTTCTGTGTCGCAGAATAGTCACACTGGTCACATTTAAAGGGTTTCTCTCCAGTATGTGTTCTTGTATGCTTTAATAGATCAGCCTTTGAGGCTGTTCTATAGTCACATTCAGTACAACCAAAGCGTTTATCCACAGTACGTTTCACCGCAAGCCTGTCCGTCTGGTCTGTTCGACTCTGTGAGGGAGGATTGTCAGATTCTACTCCGCCATTTGCTCCGCGTGGAATGTCCCCTTCCTCGTCCTGCTGCCTTCCCGTGTCTGATGTCTCGATGCTGTTTGTCTCGTCCCCAGGGTGTACAGCTAGCAGATCGTCCACAGCAGTCCGACTGCTTCCTCCATCCATTTCTGAAAACAACAATTAATAATCCATAATTAAAATAAACATCGCTATGCTATGCTATCTAAACCCACCTTCTTGCCCTGGAACAGTGATACATATAATATATCCCTTATCAATCGATCACACACACACACATACACACAAACACACACGTGCACACACACACGCACACACTCAAACAAATGCGAGTAAACCTATTGCATTGTTTTTATTGTATAAGTTGATTGTAAATCTTGGCGCCATTCAGTTTTTATCTTCAAGGCCGACTTGCTACACGTTTTATCAATCGTACTTCTCAAAGCTGCAGCCCCTATTATAACTATACCGTTGACCTATGTCTACAACCTCTCTCTCAGTACTGGAACTATACCAACTGAATGGAAGACAGCCAGGGTGACCCCCATTCACAAAGGTGGTGATCAGGCTGACCCTAACAACTTTAGACCAATCTCTGTACTACCGATTCTGATGAAAATATTTGAGAGGGAAGTTCATAAAAAATTCCTAGCATATCTCCATATCCATAATATTGACAACGGTAATCTTGTAGGTACAGTATTTCTTGACCTGAAAAAGGCATTCGATTCTGTTGACCACAATCTCCTTTTGACGAAACTAACATGGATAGGTCTACGTGGTATTGAACTGGCTTGGTTTCAAAGTTACCTTTCAAATAGACATCAAAGAGTCTCATTAAGTGGTCACACATCCGATAGTGTAGCTATTGATATTGGTGTGCCCCAAGGGTCCATCTTGGGACCCCTTCTCTTCAATATTTTTATTAACGACTTACCAGAATCAATCACCAACTGTAAAGTTTCCCTCTATGCGGACGACACAGCAATCTTCTGTGCTAGTAACAACCCAAACCATGTTGAATCCATGTTAAACGCTGAGCTTTCTCAACTATCTACTTGGTTTCACAATAATCGGTTAACACTCAATATTAGTAAGACCAAGTGGATGTTGATGGGATCTTCCAAAAGAATAAACAATTGTCATGACTTAGAAATCAAAATTGATGATATTTGTCTGGAGAGAGTAACATCATACAAATATTTGGGTGTAATCCTTGATTCATGTCTTACCTATAGTAACCATGTAGATATTATGCATAGTAAAGCATCTCAGCGCATCGGTTTGCTTAGACGCCTACGACCTTATCTTGGTACAAATGTTGCTAACATGCTGTATAAGGCCATCGTTTTACCAATATTAGAATACTGCGATGTGATCTGGGAAAACAGCAGCTCTACACTCAAACAACGCCTACAGATTCTTCAGAACAGGGCCGCCAGGATCATACTGAGGCGGGATCCCAGAGCTAACATCGAAGAGCTGCATCACACACTGCAGTGGAGATATCTACAGGACCGGAGAACTCAACACTTGTGCATCATGGTGTGCAAATGTCTGCATGGACTAGCACCTAGCTATCTAATCAATACTTTTAACTATAACAATCAAATACACAGTTATAACACCAGACAGGCTCAACAGTTACACAGACCAAAGTACACATCTCGTACAGGCCAACGAACGTTTGCATCCAGAGTGGTTTCTATCTACAATTCCCTTAATCCAACAACAACTTCACAAACCACTCTGAATTCATTCAAGCGAGCTTTACAATCTGACCTCTGACCCCTCCGATCAACGACCTCGAATCTGGTTTGAAAATTAGCTTGATTTCGTTTATTTATGTACTGTTATGTTCTATTCATATGATTATTGTTGTGAGGAGTTTTGTAATTAATGACTTTGAGTTGTTATTATTTGGGCTAATCGCATTTAAGTTATTATCCATATTTTGATTTAGTCACGTTTTATGTTATACGATTATTGTTATCTTTATGTTTATGTCCATTATGTTCATTTGGGCTCCCTTGGAAATCAGTTTTATCAAAACTGTAGGGACTACCCTGAAAGATTAATAAAAAAAAATTGTTATTCTGTATGTACATCCAATCACTTAAGTATGTTAGAATTTAGATTATTTACCTGTTTTCAATCACTTTATTAATTTGATTTTTTTCACTTGCATTTAGCCCCATATGGGCATGAATTTACAGTCTGACGCAAACCTGTTCGCCGATGACACATCACTCTCAACCAGCAACCGATCCGTCCAACGTGTAGTCAACTCACTCAACACGGACCTACGATCCGTATCCAACTGGCTAACAAACTGGAAGCTAGAAGCCAATGAGGACAAATGCAAAATGATGTTCATCACAACCCGCACTCTCCCTAGACCCCCTGCTCCAGTCATACTAGGCGGTAGTACACTACAAGTTGTTACCAGCTACAAGCATCTTGGTGTCACCCTGACAAACACACTTTCCTGGTCAAAACACATTGAAACAACCTCCATTAAGTCAAGAAGATATGCTGGCCTACTGTGTGCACTGAGAAAGAAGGTACCAAAGGACATCCTGCTCAGACTGTACAAAACCATCACCAGACCTGGTCTGGAGTATGCTGACGTCGTCTGGGCGGGACTCACCAAGCGCGACGAAACAAAACTGGAATCAGTTCAATACCAAACTGCCAGACTGATCAGCGGACAACATGGACTCCCGTACCCGTCATACCAATCTCTGTACACCCAGCTATCCCTTCCATCACTGCAGTTCCGACGACAATTCCACACCGCTGTCACCCTGTACAAGCTCCTCAACGGTCACTGCCCTCCACACCTTCAAACCCTGATACCCAGAACCCGTGCGTCTGCTACTCAACTGAGTCACGTTACTCCCTCAGGAACAGCGACCACCTGACATCTGAACTCACTAAGTCCACCAGAGGCCAGAGAACATTCATCTACAGAGCAACAGCACTCTGGAACACTCTCCCTACTGCTACTAGTACTCGCACAGCCACCTCCACTGCTTCCTTCAAAAGAAAACTGTGGGAATGTCTAGGCAACCCTTACGCATGGTAAATTAGTCATACACGTGTATATACAGACCCTGACCTCTCACTGCAAATATTGTTGTCGATGATATGATGTTAATGTATACTCCATTTTAGATGATATGTAAGTTGCCCTACACCATGTACATATAAATGTTCTTTTTTAATATAATAATATTTATGTATTGTTTATGTGTTTGTCAGCAGGGCTAGCCCTTTGTAATAGCCATAGGCTAGTTGGGCAGCCCTGGCTGTGTGTTCGTTGCAGCCAAACCAATAAATAAATAAATGAATTTACAATAAAACCTTATTAGTATCAATGAATAAACCGATTAGTAACTACTGCTACTACATCCACAAACCGTGACGAACACCCATAAATCGTAACTAATTAACACACATACACAAGGATAAATACTCCAGAAACGTACAAAGCAAAGCATTGTGAAACTGTGACATCTAGTCCTTGTCAGTGTCCACAATTACTAGTAGTTTACATAGCAATGCCCCCCTCCCCCATACAAATTACAAATCGATCACTATAAATTGTCCAGTAAACTAACCTCTGTTTCTGAAGTACTAATGATTTAGCAGACGAAGAGAATAAAAGAGAGTTAATACATGTCTTACCTACCGGCTGATAGTGTTGTTCAGTTGCTGAGGTGTTGAATCGACGTTGAAATGACCCCCAAATGGCAAGGAATGTGTTACCCGACTATTCAAAATGGCGGACACTCTGAGCTCGGAGGTGGAAGGTCAAAGTTCATATACCTGATGTAACCATATTGCCGGCCAAAAACACTAGAAACTTAAAATTCCCTTTATTGTTTACAGACTTTTGACGCTTTCTTAAAGATATTTATATAATTGCCTACTGTGTGTCTTTAGATTGGACAATTTACTTGAATCACGTGACGTCACAGAACAGACTTCATTGTGAGTATTAGCTAGAATGGCTTGGGGTTTATGAATGCTCGATTGATTTTTATTAGCAAACTTACATTGTATCTAGACATTTTTACTGTGTATACAGATGGTATGCATAAAGAACATGGAAAAGTATCGCAAGCAACAAAGTTGAGATGAGGGAACAGTTGACTTTATCTTTTTCCATATGATGTAAAGTATCACAATTCTATAATGACAAGAGGACATGAAATAGATACACTCTAACAACGTTTTGATAGTATGTAAAAACATATAAAGTATAAAGTCAATGACAGCGTTATATCGACGATTCACCTCACCTCACCGGTCCCTTAGCCTCACCGGCCGTAGGGGCAGCACTAATACAAGATTTTCAGTTAGTAATACCAGTATCAATTATTACAATTGTAATATACAGTTTTAGAGGGAATATTGTCATCTGATTAAACCATACAATGTCTGTATGCAACAAACAATCAATGTCCATGGTTCTAGACATTAATATAACATAATATACAGGGCATGTTCAGATAGCGGGGGTGGGGATAAACCGTTAAGTAAGTGGCATAGCCCATATGATTTAGATTAGAGGGATGTTGTCTTCACAGTTTGTAGTTATGCCACTCAATGAGTGTTCCATCCCGGTGATCCCACACATGTAGGGATGTACAGCGATCTGTTTTCAGCCATTTGTAGGTGGGCTTTCACCTGTATGTTTCTGGATAGACCCGTCAACCGCCCTATGTCTGTGGACTGTAAACTATACAGCTAAGAGGCGTGTTTGACCAAATGTTGGATTAAATAGCTCTTCCTTGTAGCAGAATAGCCACATTGGTCACAGTTGAAGGATTTCTCGCCTGTATGGGTCCTCATATGTTCAGATAGGTGAGACCTGCGAGCACATCTGTATCCGCACTCTCCACACAGGTAGGGTTTTCTTCCAGTGTGTTTAGCCATGTGCTGCTTTAAACTGCCTTTCTGTGTAGCGGAATAATCACACTGGGCACACTTGAAGGGCTTTTCACCTGTATGTGTTCTCAGATGTTGGGATAAACGAAGCTTCACAGCCGTCCTATAGTCACACTCTCCACACATGTAGGGTTTTTCTCCGGTGTGTCTAGCCATGTGTTGGTCTAAGTTACACTTCGTTGCTGAAGCATAGTCGCACTGGTCACACTTGTAGGGCTTCTCGCCCGTATGTTTCCTCATATGTCCGGTTAGGTGAGACCTGACAGCTGTCCTGTATCCACACTTTCCACAGATGTAGGGTTTGTTACCGGTGTGTTTGGCCATGTGTCGGACTAAATCGCTTTTCTCTGCGGTGGAGTAGTCGCACTGGTCACATTTGTAAGGCTTCTCGCCTGTGTGTCTTCTCATATGTTTCGATAGGTGAAATCTGTGAGCAGTCCTGTATCCGCACTCTCCACACATGTAGGGTTTTCTTCCAGTGTGTTTGGCCATATGCTGCTTTAAACTGCCTTTCTGTGTAGCGGAATAATCGCACAGGTCACACTTATAAGGTTTCTCACCTGTATGTCTTCTGATGTGAACGATTAACGAAGATTTGTCAGATGTTCTGTACCCACACGTTTCGCACACAAAGCGTTTTTCGCCGGTGTGTTTAGTCATATGTCGGTCCAAATTGCCTTTCAATGCAGAAGCATAGTCACACTGGTCACATTTGAAGGGTTTTTCACCAGTATGTTTTCTTGTGTGTTTTAATAGGTCAGCATTTGAGTCTGTTCTATAGGCACATTCCGTACAAGCAAAGCGTTTAGCCATAGCAAGCCTGTCTGTGTATTCTGTTCCACCCTGTGCGGGAAAATGGTCAGATTCCACTCCGTTGTTTTTCCTCGCGTGGAATGCCCCCTTCCTTGTCCTGCTGCCTTCCCGTCTCTACTTTTTCGCTGCTGCTTGTCTGGTCCCAGAGTGTACCGTTGGAAGGTCCCCCATTTCTGAAACCAAAAAGTCAGCCATAATTTAAAGACAGGAAATAGTCCCATACTAATTGTAATGTTACTCATCAAACAAACACATGCAAGCACACACACACACACACACACACACACACACACGCACACACATGCAAGCAAGCACACAAACACAAACACACACATGCACACATACATACTAGTAACACTAGTAGTAGTGAGTAGTACACACGCGCGCAAACACACACACATTACACACACGGGAAATTCATAACTAACAATGTTGCAAAACCCCTCCACCAAGGACAAACATGGCATTGGTACATGTAACGTTAATCCTTATCTATGACAACATGTCATGCATATTCAATAATTTGTTGTTGCTTTACGTCCATTTCACAGCTAGGCATGAGCTTACTAGTAGTAAGTTGTTCTTCTTTTAGATTGTACTTCTCTAGTATTGTACTACTATCTTCACTGGTATTTGTATCCTGGTACTTTACTCGTACATGTTTTGGCAGAGAATGCTTACAAGTCCTATATTTACGTCGTCATGCCAACGCCCCCCTCCCCATAGAGATCGAACACTGACATTCAGAGACATTAATGTACGAATGAATTAACAACGAAGAGAAGACAAGGCAGTTGCCCAAGGTTTTACCTACCGGTTTATGGTGCTGATAATTTGCTTATGTGTTCCATTCTCTTGAAACTGGCAAAACTGGAATCAAAGGAATGTTGCCCCCACGCTTCTCCGTCGAATCAAAATGGCGGACAAGCAACCTGACCCTAGCACTGTAAAAGGTCGAAGGTCAGAGTTGATGTACCTGATTATCCCATTCTGTTTTAACCTATAAAAACATTATCACTGATCAAAACAGTTTCAAAACAGTTCTTGGCTTGTCTTCAAAACGTATGGACTACAAGATGTGTGTATGACTTCTCACATACACGGTGCTTTCTTGTTATATATTTCTATCACCCTCTGTGCACATAGATGACATGCATAAACAACATTTGCAAGCATCAAAGAAAGTTTTATTTTTCCTTCTGATATGAATTATCAGATTGCTCTGATAAAAGTGTTTGAACTAAATATAACGTATAAGCGTTTTGCTAATATGTAACAGCGAAATATAGTAAAAAAGTCAATCACATTGTGTTTAATATATTGACGTTTGGCTAGCTTTAAGTAAACCTATATTTTCAGATAAAGATATCAGTATCAATTCTTTCTTACAGAAGTAATACATAGTTTTATATAGGTAATTGTCATCAGATTTTGACATGCAATATCTATATTTGCAATAGTAACATTCAAGGGAATTAGTTAATAGATATGGTATATACAATGGGCGTTCGCAATGCTGGGGGCCTAAATGGAAAGGCAGTGGTAAATCTCACAGTGCATAGTAGGGGTGGGTACCGGTACAAAAACCGTTTTTTCTTGTTCAACCGGTCCGAAAAACCGGACCTGAAAAATCAGCTTTCCCTAAGAAAATAACAAGAGTAAAGTAAAGGAGTGTTGATAGTCATTTTACCAAGTTTCTACAGTCAAACTTGGCCTAAGTTAACAGAGGCATTGGTGTTGTTTACACAAAGATCCTCTTCACCTGGACCGTACCTGTATCTGAATTTTCTGTACCGGTCCCCACCCCTAGTGCGTAGTATATCGACAATGATTTAGAATATAGCGGATCCTAATAGACAGCATTATAGCCTCTAGTTATGCCACTAAATGAAAGTTCTATCCAGGGAATCCGCCCTCGTCACACATGTAGGGTATTTTGGCGGTCTATTTGCCCATTTTTCAATCGTTTGCTTGCATCATAAGTTGAGGTCCAACTAATTTTTCGAGAATAGTCGCACAAATCACGTTCAACTTTTCAACTGTATTTTGCAAATGTCAGGATATGTTAGACTTGTCAACTGCCCTGTATCAGCAACTGTCAACTGTATCCCTAAGAAGTGCGTTTGACCAGGTGTTGGTTCCAAAGTTTTTTGTTGTAGCAGACAAGTTGCGTTGGTCACATTTGTAGAATTTCTCGCCAGTATCTCTCCACATACTAGTGTGTCGGGATGGGTACAACCTTTGAGCTGTCCTGTATCCGCACTCTCAACACATGTCGGGCTTGTCTCCGGTGTGTTTAGCCATGTGTCTGTCTAAAAAAAAAGCCTTTAACTGCAGCAGAATAGTCACATTTGTATGTGTCCTCATATGCCTTGATATGACCTGTACGAAGTTTTGTATCCGCACTCCCCACACATGTGGGGCTTCTCTCCGGTGTGTTTAGCCATGTGTCGGTCTAGAACGTCCTCTAATGCCGTTGAGTATCCGCACTGATTACAATTATAAGGTTTCGCGCCTGTATGGATTCTACTGTGATCAATTAGTTGAGACATGCGGGCGGTTGTGTACTCTCTACATGTTGGGTTCTGCCATGTGCTGTAGCCATGTGCTGGTCTACATTGCCTTTCCATAAAGCAGAATAGTCGCACTGGTCACACTTATACAGTTTCTCACCAGTATGCATTAACATATGTTGCGAGAGGCTGGACCATAAAGCCGCACGGTATCCGCACTCACCACACATGTAGGGTTTTGTGTGCGTTCTCATATGTACTTTTAAGGAAGACTTGGCAGCCGTCCTGAATCCGCACTCTTCACACACGTACCGTTTGTCTTCGGCGTGTTTAGCCATGTGCTGACCCAGGTTGCTTTTTGATGCTCCAGAATAATCGCACTGGTCACACTTGTAGGGTTTCTCGCCCTTGTGTCTTCTCATATGTTCCGTTAGGTGAGACTTCATAGCAGTCCTGTATTCGCACTCTCCACACTTGTACGGTTTTTCGCCTGTGTGTTGAGCCATGTGATATTTAAAAGTACTTTTTTCTGCAGCAGAATAGTCGCACCTGTCACACTTAAAGGGTTTCTCGCCGGTATGTCTCCGAGTGTGTCTCACGAATTTATCCTTTTTGGCTGTCGTGAAGTCACATTCCGTACACTCGAAGTGATGGTCCTCGGTACGTTTCACCTTCACCCTGTCGATCTGCTCTTTTCGATCCTGTGCGGAAGGATGAGAAGAAGATTCTTCTCGTCCACGTTTTTTGGTGTTTTTGTTGATCGGCCATGGGATATGACGAAAGTCCTCCCCTTCTTTGTCCTGCTGCCTTTCAGTGTCCAAATTTTGGTTGATGCTTGTCTCCTTCCTAGTTTGTACGGCTTGCTGTTCGTCCATAGCAATGTCACAGCTTCTCTCGTCCATTTCTGAAACAACAGGGAGTCATTCAAAATGAAATATAACAATTGACCGTAGGTAACATACTCTGTAACGTTATCATAGTTTCTATGTCGGTTGTGTTGTCTTCTGTTGTGTGTGACAATGTAGGTGTTGTGTTTATATCGCATACAGAACACATCACCTCGACTTATACCAAAAACATATCTCTTGGCTGGACTTCGCGAACGAAGATCATCTAGGGGTTTGGCCCACGTCGGCCACATGCTCGTTGACGGCCAGTCAGTCACCAAATACGTACTTTAAAGCTAACGTACCTATTGCTGTCCAATGCAAAACAAAATCCTGTGCGCATTAACATCAAAATCAGGGTCTGAAAAGAACGACACCAAATGAAACTATTCGAAATTGTCAGGAATACCTCAAGCAGCTGGTCTACGACGCCAGCTGTTGTCGTTATATCAAACATAATACCACGAACATCTGTTCAATTACGTTTAGGGTTTCCTCTATCGCAACAGCTGTTATGTATATCAGGCAGCACATAACCCACCCTATCTGGTAGGAGACAAGCTGATTACGAAACACCGAAACCACATTGCCTGGTCCACAATACCTAAAAGGGGTGATTTCTGAAATTATGACATCGAGTATAACAACAGATACCGCGAAAAAAAGAACGTGCATCATCGCGCAACTGAGTGCAGACGACATGCCAAACCACACACTAGTAGTAAAACAATCGATGCAAAGAAAGACGGTTTCTCACCTGTATGTTTTCTCATATGTACGCTCAGGTAAGATCTGTTAGCCGTCCTGAATCCGCACTCTACACACAAGTAGGGTTTTTCTCCGGTGTGTCTAGCCTTGTGTCGGTCTAAAGCGATTTTATGTGCAGCAGAATAGTCGCATCGGTCACACTTGTAGGGTTTTTCTCCGGTGTGTTTAGCCTTGTGTCGGTCTAAATTGCTTTTCTGTGCAGCAGAATAGTCGCACTGGTCACACTTATAAGGTTTCACACCTGTATGTCTTCTCATATGTACCTTTAAGGAAGACTTGGCAGTCGTCCTGAATCCGCACTCTCCACACACGTACCGTTTGTCTTCGGCGTGTTTAGCCATGTGTTGACCCAGGTTGCTTTTTGATGCACCAGAATAATCACACTGGTCACACTTGTAGGGTTTCTCGCCAGTGTGTCTCCGCATATGCTCGGTTAAGTGAGACTTTTGTGCGGTAGAATAGTCGCAATAATCACATTTATAAGGCTTCACACCTGTATGTGATCTTATATGCTCGGCTAGGCGGGACCTGTTATTAGTGGAGTATCCGCACTGTCCACACATAAATGGTTTGTTTCCGGCGTGATTGGCAAGATGAATGTTTAGAGAATGTTTATGTGCAGCAGAATAGTCGCACTGGTCACATTTGTAGGGTTTCTCTCCAGTATGCCTCCGAGTGTGTATGGATAGCTTAGTACTTGTGGTTGCCCTATAGTCACATTCCGTACACGCAAAAGGTTTATCCGCAGTACCTTTCATCGCAAGCCCGTCCGTGTGCTCTGTTACACCCTGTGCTGGAGGATGGTCGGATTCTTCTTCGCACTTTACCTCGCAAGGAATGCCCCCTTCCTTGCTCTGCTGTCTTCTCGTGTCTAATTTCTCGCTGCTGCCTGTTTCGTTTCGAAAGGGTACAGCTGGGTGATCATCCACAGCAACCTCGCTGCTTCTCTGGTCCATTTCTAAGGAAAAAAAAATCAAAATTGAACGATAAAAGAACATATCCGCACTACTATTATCTATGCTGACCGTGGTGTCCTGAAGCAATTGTACAAATAAAATATTCGGATCCTAGATCACACATAGATATACAAAAAGATGCACAAACACACAAATGCACACACACACTCAGACGCGCGCGCGCACACACACACACACACACTTAGGCACACACTCAGACACACACGCGCACACACACACATACACGCGAAGAAATGCGTGACTAATAATTCAGCAAGACCCCCTCCCCCAATATACAAATCTTTCAGAATTTTTTCAATCCAAAGAGTTATCAAAACGTGGCCTTGTTTAGTTTCATTTGATGTATTTAAATAAATCTCGCCACTGGGGTGCTTTTCAATGTGCTTTGCGTTAAAAAACAGAAAACAAAGGCCCAGATCAACTAAGTACATCGATGATTAAATCATTGTAACACAACAAAACAATAGAATATAAACAACAAATTAAGTCAATAAAGTGGATATTGGAATTAGAATATCAAAGACTATAAAACAAAATAAACAGTAGTGACCAAACATTCCTGGTTATACATAGCAAATTTTGTTAACATAATAAATGAAGTAAATAAAATTGGATAATGGAATTTGAATATGAAGGTCTATAAAACAAAATAAACAGAAGCGGCGAGTAATTCCTGCTTATATATAGAGGAGCTTAAAATAAATGCAATATTTTGGCCCCAATATTGACAATATTCTTGAGAACAAAAAATTGACGCAACTGATATACACAGCAACTTTTAAGCATATTTGCTTCATAATTTCATTAAATAATAATGCCTTTACGTCGTAATGGCTTCTAATGCCCCCCTCCCCCTTAAACTCTACTCTACTCTACTCTACTCTACTCTACTCTTAATAATCGATTACTATTTTCCCAGGAAGGAAGCAGCTGTTTCTGAAGTATTTCAGAATGAATTAGCACACCCAGGGTAGAACGGTAGTTAACACAGTTCTTACCTACCGATTGATGACGTTACTTGATTGCTGAGGTGTTGAATTCTTCTGAAAATGCGTCAAACTGGAAAGGAATGTTGTCGTCCGACAAATCAAGATGGCGGACACGCTGATCGCTGAAGGTCAAAGGTGAAAGTTGGCATACCTGATTACCCACTACAAAGTGCCAGTTTATCGAATTGGGCCATGTCTATTCTCCAAGCAGATGTTGGGTCGCGGAGATAGTAGTGGTCGGGATTTTTTCACCGAGCTGGTAATTTTTTGTCCTGACCACTTCTGTCCCCGTGACCCAACCTCTGCTTGGAAAATAGACTAGGTCGAGGCCGTATGACAGAAAAGTATGCACTAGTATATCGCAAATATCTCCCGAGAAATACACGGTGTGACCTATAGTATAGTCGTAGCGATATCGATGACCCATTCCATGTTGAATGCCTTGTTCGAAAAGTGAACTTTATTTCGTTTTAGGGTTCCCCGCCTTGCCAGTAGTGTACTAACAGGCAAGTGCCTTCGGAACCTACATTTAACATCCTATCCAAGGGACGGCCCTAACCGAAGCTCACAGACGGCCCTAACAAAAACTCATTTTCACTTGAGTATGGTGAAGAAAGTGTCTTTCCCAAGGGCACAAGATCGGCGGCACATCAACGGATTTGAACCCCAAACCTCTGGGTTATGAATCGAACACCCTGCCTATTGCGCCACAAGACCCAACTAATCTAAATCTAGCTAGTTAAGCTAGCATTTGCAGTTACTACCTGTAATATAAGCATCAATTCGTTATTACAGCAGTTATACATCTTTTAATACTGAATACATGTGCTTCCGTAAGGTAGATAGTATATACTAGATACGACATCTATGTTAATAACAACAACTGTCAATAAATACGGTCAGAAGGTTTGAGGCCTAAACTCAAAGGAAGCGGTCTAACGCACATTTCAGAGTATAACCGCGATGGCCAAAACAATTGATGCATATTAATAATACAATGTTTTATTTGCAAAATCATGCCCGAGGGCTAATTGCATATACAGTCTCAAGGAATAAGAGAAGTAGTAGTAGTAGAGTGATACATAAAACTAGTGACTAATCAACTACATTTTGTATATAATACTATGAATACTTTTGTCGGGTTTGACTTCTTCTTTGAAGGCAGTGGTTAATAAACTGTCCCACGTTCTGTATGATGGTGATATTTTGTGCTTTTAATTAATAGACGCTCTATATATAACTTCCATCCCACACTCCTCACACACGTAGCTTTTTTCAACAGTTATTTTGACCATGTGTAGGTCTAAATTTCGATGAAGCAGAATTAGATAACATTCATCACATTTGTGTTTCAGTCTTCACCTGTCCCTTTTTTATGTGTACTGACGGATAGTTTAGAAATGAATCCGCGACTCTCAATTGTATCCCTATGAAGTGTGTTTGACCAAGTGTTTCGTTAGATACCTTTTGTCCGTAGCAGAATAGTCACATTGGTCACATTTGTATGGTTTCTCACCTGTATGTTTCATCATATGTAGGGATAGGTGAGACCTGCGAGCAGTCCTGTATCCACACTCTCCACACATGAAGGGTTTTTCTCCGGTGTGTGTAGCCATGTGTCGGTACAAATAGCTTTTCTTTGCAGCAGAATAGTCGCACTGGTCACATTCATAAGGTTTTACGCCTGTATGTGTTCTCATATGTACGGCTAAGGAAGACCTATCAGCCGTCCTGTATCCACACTCTCCACACATGAAGGGTTTTTCGCCGGTGTGTTTAGCCACGTGTCGATCCAAATCAGATTTCCGTGCAGAAGAATAGTCGCACTGGTCACACTTGTAGGGTTTCTCGCCTGTATGTCTTCTCATATGTTCGGTTAGGTGAGACCTGACAGCCGTCCTGTATCCGCACTCTCCACACATGTAGGGTTTCTCTCCGGAGTGTCTAGCCATGTGACTGTCTAAATTGCATTTCTGTGTCGCAGAATAGTCACACTGGTCACATTTAAAGGGTTTCTCTCCAGTATGTTTTCTTGTATGCTTTAATAGATCAGCCTTTGAGGCTGTTCTATAGTCACATTCAGTACAAGCAAAGCGTTTATCCACAGTACGTTTCACCGCAAACCTGTCCGTCTGGTCTGTTCGACTCTGTGAGGGAGGATTGTCAGATTCTACTCCGCCATTTGCTCCGCATGGGTTGTCCCCTTCCTCGTCCTGCTGCCTTCCCGTGTCTGATGTCTCGATGCTGTTTGTCTCGTCCCCAGGGTGTACAGTTGGCTGATCGTTCATAGCAGTCCGACTGCTTCCTCCATCCATTTCTGAAAACAACAGTTAATAATCCAAAATTAAAATAAACATTGCTATGCTATGCTATCTAAACCCACCTTCTTGCCCTGGAACAGTGATACATATAATATATCCCTTATCAATCGATCACACACACACACATACACACAAACACACACACGTGCACACACACACGCACACACTCAAACAAGTGTGAGGAAACCTATTGCATTGCTTTTATTGTATAAGTTCATTGTAAATCTCGGCGCCATTCAGTTTTTATCTTCAAGGCTAGCCTGGATACCATACCCCAACCTCAAAAATATCTTTCGTGTTGGGGTCTGGCAGGATGGCTGTAGAAAAGTTCTCGAAGGCCCTTGATCAGAGGGAGGAGAACCTAGGATTGATGACCACTCTCCACAGGTAGCCAGCTACAACACACCACAGTTGGTCAGTGTTACTGTTATGGATTCAAAAAATACAGTTGGGGGTCTTTAACCAATCATGGTAGGGTGTAATTACTTCCTGCTGATCCTGCTGCTGTTCTATTGGTGGAGTTTTTTGCCCACTATTTGAGGCAAAATTGAGAAGCCAGCCTATGCCATCCAGCCAGACCCCTACATGATAGATACATGAGATCGGGCTGGGGTTTGGTAACCAGGCTACTTCAAGGCAGACTTGCTACACGTTTTATCAATCGTATTTGTTAATCTGTATGTACATTCAATCACTTAATCTTTGTATGTTAGAATTTCGATTATTTACCTGTTTTCAATCACTTTATGTATTTGATTTTTTTTCACTTGCATTTAGCCCCATATGGGCATGAATTTACAATAAAACCTTATTAGTATCAATGAATAAACCGATTAGTAACTACTGCTACTACATCCACAAACCGTGACGAACACCCATAAATCGTAACTAATTAACACACATACACAAGGATAAAATCCAGAAACGTACAAAGCAAGGCATTGTGAAACTGTGACATCTAGTCCTTGTCAATGTCCACAATTAGTTTACATCGCAATTCCCCCCACCCCCATACAAATCGATCACTATAAATTGTCCAGTAAACTAACCTCTGTTTTCTAATGATTTAGCAGACGAAGAGAATAAAAGACAGTTAATACATGTCTTACCTACCGGCTGATAGTGTTGTTTAGTTGCTGAGGTGTTGAATCGACGTTGAAACGACCCCCAAATGGCAAGGAATGTGTTACCCGACTATTCAAAATGGCGGACACTCTGAGCTAGGAGGTGGAAGGTCAGAGTTCATATACCTGATGTTACACACACACAAACACATAGACGCACACACACGCACACCTACCACACATTACACACACACATCACAGGTTAGACATCCAGGTAATAAGATACGCCAAAAAGTAGTTACTCAAGCAACTGGATATGGTTTTGAAAACGGTCAGACGTTTCGGATAGAATCCACGGTGCATCCACTATCCTTCATCAGTGATATCTGAAACGTCTGACCGTTTCAAAACCGTATCCAGTTGCTTGAGTAACTACTTTTTGGCGAACATGTCATGTATATTCAATAACTATCTTTACATCTATCTTTATATTTACATCTATTTTTTAACATGTAGGCATGGGCTTACTAGTGAGTTGCTGTTCATATGCGGCGAGGATGAGATGAGAGAGAGATGCTGTTCTCTGGATGGTGCTTCTTAGTTGTTGTATCTTCACTGGCATTTGTATCCAGGACTTTACTCATACGTGTTTTGACAGAAAATGCTTCCTCCATTTACGTCGTCATGCCACCCCCCTCCCCTTAGAAATCGAACAGACTTTCTTGAAGAAACATTAATGTACGAAAGAATTAATTATTAGAAAGCGAAGTTTAGACAGGTAGTGCCATTTACCTACCGGTTTATGGTGCTGATTAATTGCTTATGCGTTGAATTCTCTTTAAACTGGCAAAACTGGAACCATGCATGTTACTCCGACAAATCAAAGACAAAGTGGCGAGTGAACTAGATTGTACAGGAGTGAACCAGAATGTATAGGAGTTAATCAGAGGGTACAGGAGTGAACCAGAGTGTATAAGAGTGAACCAGAGTGTACAGGAGTGAACTAGATTGTATAAGAGTGAACCAGAGTGTACAGGAGTGAACTAGATTGTACAGGAGTGAATCAAGAGTATATAGGAGTGAACCCGAGTGTATATGAGTGAATCAGAGTGTACAGGAGTGAACCAGATGGTATAGGAGTTAACCAGAGTGTACAGGAGTGAACCAGAGTGTATAGGAGTGCACCAGAGTGTACAGGAGTGAACCAGAGGGTACAGGAGTGAACCAGAGGGTACAGGAGTGAACCAGAGGGTACAGGAGTGAACCAGAGGGTACAAGAGTGAACCAGAGTGTACAAGGGTGAACCAGGGGGTACAAGAGTGAGCCAGACTGTGTATTGGAGTGAACCAGGGTGTACAGGAGTGAACTAGAGTGTACAAGAATGAACTGAAGTGTACAGAGAGTACACGGGTTTGCAGGACTGTTACAGTTATGCAGTGGATGAATGAAAGTAGAGTAAGTATGGGGTGTATAACAGCCTATGTTAATTTGCCACGTACTCATTAGCATGTGTTTATTTGCATACTGTTGATTTGCATATATGGGACAGAACCATGCTCCCGGTACCCCTACAGCGCTATGAAAGGTCGATGGTAGAGTTGATGTACCTGATTATCCCATTCTGTTTTAACCTATAAAAACTTTAACACTGCGCTCAAACAACGCTTTCAAAACAATTCTTGGCTTGTCTTCAAAACGTATGGACTACAACATCTGTGTATGACTTTCCACATACACGGTGCTTTCTTGTTATATCATTCTATCACCCTCTGTGCACATAGATGGCATGCATAAACAACACATTGCAAGCAACAAAGTTGGTTTTATTTTTCCTTCTGATTTGAATTATGAGATTGCTATGATAAAAGTAATCGAAATAGATAAAACACATAAGCGTTTGCTAATATGTAACAACGAAATAGAGTAAAAAGTCAATCACATTGTGTTATATTAAGCTCCTTGGTTATATTGACGTTTGCCTAGCTATAAATAAACCTATATTTTCAGCTAAAATATCAGTATCAATTCTTTCCTACAGAAGTCATACATACTTTTATATAGGAAATTGTCATCAGATTTTGACATGCAATATCTATATTTGCAATAGTAACATTCAATGGAATTAGTTAATAGATATGGTATATACAAGGGGCGTTCACAATGTTGGGGGCCTCAACGGAAAGTGGTAAATCTCACAGTGCATAGTAGGGGTGGGTACCGGT
>NW_023365758.1:471056-473065 GCF_000003815.2 Branchiostoma floridae
AGCAAAAAAGTGGGTTTTATTTTCCCTTCGGATTGAAATTAGGAAATGCCTTGGTTAAAGGTTTTCGAAATGGTAAAACCCCTTAGGGTTTTGTTAATTTGTACCCCCGAAATGGGGTAAAAAGTCACCCCCCTTGGGTTATTTAAACCCCCTGGGTAAAATGGCCTTTTCCCCACCTAAAAAAAACCCTTTTTTTTCGGCAAAAAATCCGGTTCAATTTTTTTCCCACGAAAGTCAAACATCTTTTTATAAAGAAAATTGCCACCAAATTTTGCCACCCAAATTTTTTTTTTCCAATGGTACCTTCCAAGGGAATTGGTTAAAAGATTGGGAAAAACCAGGGGGGTTTCCAAATTTGGGGGGCCCCAAGGAAAAGGGGAAAATCCCCCAGCCCATAAAAGGGGGGGGTCCCGGGGTAAAAGGATTTTTGCCCCCCCCCCCCCCCCCCCGCGGAATCACTAGCGATCTCGCCCCCCCCGGGGCGAAATCACTAGCGATCTCGCCCTCCCCGGCTAGTGATCTCGCCCCCCTACCTCGCCCCCCTTTAACGATTTCGCCCCCCCCAAAAAAAACGGGTTTACATGACATTTTAGAAGTTGATTGGTATAAATCACAAAATGCAGTTTCAGAATGATATAAGTACACGAGTTTGATACATAACTCCATTCATAGTATCAATATTAATGTAATTACATGGTAATAAGATAGTTGAACTTGTTTCAGGCAAGGAGGGTTGGGTCCCTTGTATTCCCATTATTGCATATACCTGAGTCTTGACATAAGATGTATTTCATTGTATTCACCTGTCCTCAAGCAACCTATATATCTCCAATATGAAGTCTCTACCATGAAGTGACCACAAAAGAACTATGTAATGTGTTTATTAATTATGCAAATATTAGGTATTAATTAGAATAACGCACATCTTGGTATATGCACCTGGCCAAGGGATATCTTCACCTCCAACATGACTGTTTTTTCTAGTATTTAGGAAATGATGCATTTACCCGTGTTTCTTAAGACTGGTACTTTACCAGTGTTTGTGTAGCATTTAGGCTATATCAACTATATCAACTTGCGCGTAGATAGTGTTTATAATGAGAAACTATTATTCACGTGTGTTTTTGTTAGTGCTTTGGAAATGTTTCCAGCACAAGAAAGAAAACACTGTGACAAATTGAAAACATATAGCTGACGTATTCCGTACCATAGACGGTGTTGATTTATACGTTGGCAGTAGCACTGTTTTTATGCCACCTCAGCTGCAAAAATGGTCTTTTCATTTCAATGTCAGGTTTTCACCGAACAATATAGTATCGACTTTCGAGGTATGACATCTTACCATGATAATAAGGTGCCATATAGGTACAAGATAACACGCCATATACGTTACTCCCCAGGTACCCAGGTACCAGGTATCGCACCTGTAATATGTAGTAACCAGCTGCTCTTTGGGGGGGGGGGGGGCGAAAACGCTAAAGGGGGGCGAAAACGCTAGTGGGGGGGGGGGGGGGGGGGTGGAAAAACCCCCCGGACCAAAATGTTTTTTCTTGTTCAAACGGGCCCAAAAACCGGACCTGAAAAAAATCAATGGGGCGGATTTGGGGGACCCAAATACATTGCCAGGGTTCCCCTTTTGGGGGGCTTTCCCCAAGGGAAAAAAAACAAGTAAATGCCGTAAAGGAAAAAGGGTCCCAAATCCCCCCCAAATTTTTTTTTAAAAAAAACCCCCCCCAAAAACCCCCCTTCTGCTAAAAACGGCGAAACCATCTATCAAAAAAAAAGTTCTTGTTCAACCGGGCCCAAAACCCCGACAAAAAAATCCCCTTTGCAGAAATGGCCCCTTTGGAAGGGGGCCCCAAAGTTTTCCAAAGACCCGGACCAAATTTTTGATCCCCCCCCCCCCCCCCTGGAGGGCTTCCCCCCCGGGGGTTTAGCCCTGTATCGGTCTAAAGCCCCCCCTAACCCCGTTGGGTATCCCCCCCGGTCCCATTTATATGGGTTCCAGC
>NW_023365758.1:473165-504400 GCF_000003815.2 Branchiostoma floridae
CTCATATGTACCTTTAGGGAAGACTTGGTGCCGGGCCTGAATTCGCACTCTCCGCACACGTACCGTTTGTCTTCGGCGTGTTTAGCCATGTGCTGACCCAGGTTGCTTTTTGATGCGCCAGAATAATCGCACTGGTCACACTTGTAGGGTTTTTCGCCCTTGTGTCTTCTCATATGTTCCGTTAGGTGAGACTTCATAGCAGTCCTGTATTCGCACTCTCCACACTTGTACGGTTTTTCGCCTGTGTGTTGAGCCATGTGATATTTAAAAGTACTTTTTTCTGCAGCAGAATAGTCGCACCTGTCACATTTATAGGGTTTCTCGCCGGTATGTCTCCGCGTGTGTCTCACGAATTTATCCTTTTTGGTTGTCGTGTAGCTACATTCCGTACACTCGAAGCGATGGTCCTCAGTACGTTTCACCTTACTCCTGTCAGTCTGCTCTTTTCCACCCTGTGCGGGAGATTCTTCTCGTCCCCGTTTTTTTGTGTTTTTGTTGATCGGCCATGGGGTATGACGAAAGTCCTCCCCTTCTTTGTCCTGCTGCCTTTCAGTGTCCAAATTTTGGTTGATGCTTGTCTCCTTCCTAGTTTGTACGGCTTGCTGTTCGTTCATAGCAATGTCACAGCTTCTCTCGTCCATTTCTGAAACAACAGGGAGTCATTCAAAATGAAATATAACAATTGACCGTAGGTAACATACTCTGTAACGTTATTATGGTTTCTATGTCGGTTGTGTTGTCTTCTGTTGTGCGTGACAATGTGTTTATATCGCATACAGAACACATCACCTCGACTTATACCAAAAACATATCTCTTGGCTGGACTTCACGAACGAAGATCATCTAGGGGTTTGGTCCACGTCGGCCACATGCTCGTTGATGGCCAGTCAGTCACCAAATACGTACTTTAAAGCTAACGTACCTATTGCTGTCAAATGCAAAACAAAATCCTGTGCGCATCAACATCAAAATCAGGGTCTGAAAAGATCGACGCCAAATGAAATAACTCAAAATTGTCAGGGATACCTCAAACAGCTGGTCCAAGACGCCAGCTGTTGTCGTTACATCACACATAATACCACGAACATCTAGTCAATTACGTTCAGGGATTCCTCTATCACGACAGCTATGGTGTACATTAGGCAACATATAACCCACCCTATCTGCTTGGAAACAAGCTGATTACGAAATGCCAAAACCGCAGTGGTCCACAATACCTAAAATATAGGGGTGATTTCTGAAATTATGACATCGATTATAACAACAGCTACTGCGACAAAAAGGAAATGCATCATCGCGCAACTGAGTACAGACGACATGCCAAACCACACACTAGTAGTAAAACATTCGATGCAAAGAAAGACGGTTTCTCACCTGTATGTTTCCTCATATGTACGGTTAGGCCCGACGTGTCAGCCGACCTGTATCCGCACTCACCGCACATGTAGGGTTTCTCTTCGGTGTGTTGAGCCATGTGTTGGTTTAAATTGCTTTTCACTGCAGCAGAATAGTCGCACTGGTCACACTTGTAAGGTTTCTCACCTGTGTGTGATCTCATATGTACGGTTAAATAAGACCTGTCAGCCGTCCTGTATCCACACTCTCCACACATGTAGGGTTTTTCTCCGCTGTGTGTAGTCATGTGTCGGTCTACTTGGCTTTTCCTCGCAGCAGAATAACCGCACTGGTCACACTTATAAGGTTTCACACCTGTATGTGTTCTCATATGTACTTTTAAGGAAGACTTGGCGGCCGTCCTGAATTCGCACTCTCCGCACACGTACCGTTTGTCTTCGGCGTGTTTAGCCATGTGCTGATCCAGGTTGCTTTTTGATGCGCCAGAATAATCGCACTGGTCACACTTGTAGGGCTTCTCGCCCTTGTGTCTTCTCATATGTTCCGTTAGGTGAGACTTGATAGCCGTCCTGTATTCACACTCTCCACACTTGTACGGTTTTTCGCCGGTGTGTTGAGCCATGTGATAGTTAAAATTTCTTTTTCGTGTTGCAGCATAGTCGCACTGGTCACACTGTAAAAGTTTCACACCTGTGTGTCTTCTCATATGTACTTTTAAGGAAGACTTGGCGGCCGTCCTGAATCCGCACTCTCCGCACACGTACCGTTTGTCTGCGTGTTTAACCATGTGCTGATCTAGGTTGCTTTTTGATGCGCCAGAATAATCGCACTGCTCACACTTGTAGGGTTTTTCGCCCGTGTGTCTCCTCATATGTTCCGATAGGTGAGACTTCATAGCCGTTCTGTATCCGCACTCACCACACATGTAGGGTTTCTCACCCGTGTGTTGAGCCATGTGATATCTAAAAGTACTTTTTCCTGCAGTGGAATAGTCGCACCTGTCACATTTATAGGGTTTCTCGACGGTATGTCTCCGAGTGTGTATCACGAATGTATCCTTTTTGGTTGTCGTGAAGTCACATTCCGTACACTCGAAGCGATGGTCCTCGGTACGTTTCACCTTAATCCTATCGGTCTGCTCTTTTCCACCCTGTGCGGAAGGATGACAAGATTCTTCTTCTCGTCCACGTTTTTTTGTGTTTTTGTTGATCGGCCATGGGATATGACGAAAGTCCTCCCCTTCTTTGTCCTGCTGCCTTTCAGTGTCCAAATTCTGGTTGGTGCTTGCCTCCTTCCTAGTTTGTACGGCTTGCTGTTCGTCCATAGCAATGTCACAGCTTCTCTCGTCCAATTCTGAAACAACAGGGAATCATTCGAAATGATATATAGCAATTGACCGTAGGTAACATACTCTGTGACGTTATTATGGTTTCTATGTCGGTTGTGTTGTTTTCTTTGGTGTCCACGACGCCAGCTGTTGTCGTTACATCACACATAATACCACAAATATCTATTCAATTACGTTTAGGGTTTCCTCTATCGCGACAGCTGTTGTGTACATTAGACAACACATAACTCACCCTATCTGTTTGGAGACAAGCTGATTGCGAAACTGCGAAACCACATTGCCTGGTCCACAATGACAAATTTATAGGGGTGATTTCTGAAATTATGACCACGCCTTATAACCACAGATACCGCGAAAAAAAGAACGTGCATCATCGCACAACTAAGTACAGACGACATGGCAAACCACATACTTGTAGTGAAAACATTCCATGCAAAGAAAGACGGTTTCTCACCTGTATGTTTTCTCATATGTACGGTTAGGTGAGACCTGACAGCCGTCCTGTATCCGCACTCACCGCACACGTAGGGTTTATCTCCGGTGTGTTGAACCACGTGTCGGTCTAAATTACCTTTCCATGCAGTAGAATAGTCGCACTGGTCACAACTATAAGGTTTCACACGTGTATGTGTTCTCATATGTCTGGTTAAAGAAGACCTGGCAGCCGTCCTGAATCCGCACTCTCCGCACACGTACCGTTTGTCTTCCGCGTGTTTAGCCATGTGTTGATCTAGGTTACTTTTTGATGCGCCAGAATAATCGCACTGGTCACACTTGTAGGGTTTCTCGCCCGTGTGTCTTCTCATATGTTCCGATAGGTGAGACTTCATAGCCGTCCTGTATTCGCACTCTCCACACTTGTACGGTTTTTCGCCGGTGTGTTGAGCCATGTGATATTTAAAAGTACTTTTTTCTGCTGCAGAATAGTCGCACCTGTCACATTTATAGGGTTTCTCGACGGTATGTCTCCGAGTGTGTATCACGAATGTATCCTTTTTGGTTGTCGTGAAGTCACATTCCGTACACTCGAAGTGATGGTCCTCGGTACGTTTCACCTTAATCCTGTCGGTCTGCTCTTTTCCACCCTGTGCGGAAGGATGACAAGATTCTTCTTCTTCTCCACGTTCTTTGGTGTTTTTGTTGATCGGCCATGGGACATGAAGAAAATCGCCCCTTTCCTTATCTTGCTGACTTTCCATGTCCAAATTCTCGTTGGTGTGTGTCTCGTTCCCAGTTTGCAGGGTTGGCTGATCTTCCATAGCAATATCATCGCTTCTCTCGTCCATTTCTGAAACAACAGGGAATCATTCGAAATGAAATATAGCAATTGGCCGTAGGTAACATACTCTGTGACGTTATTATGGTTTCTATGTCGGTTGTGTTGTTTTCTTTGGTGTCCACGACGCCAGCTGTTGTCGTTACATCACACATAATACCACAAATATCTATTCAATCACGTTTAGGGTTTCCTCTATCGCGACAGCTGTTGTGTACAACACATAACTCACCCTGTCTGTTTGGAAACAAGCTGATTGCGAAACTGCGAAACCACATTGCCTGGTCCACAATACCAAAAATATAGGGGTGATTTCTGAAATTATGACATCGCTTATAACAACAGATACCGCGAAAAAAAGAACGTGCATCATCGCACAACTAAGTACAGACGACATGGCAAACCACATACTAGTAGTAAAAACATTCCATGCAAAGAAAGACGGTTTCTCACCTGTATGTTTTCTCATATGTACGGTTAGGTGAGACCTGACAGCCGTCCTGTATCCGCACTCACCGCACACGTAGGGTTTCTCTCCGGTGTGTTGAACCACGTGTCCGTCTAAATTACCTTTCCATGCAGTAGAATAGTCGCACTGGTCACACCTATAAGGTTTCACAACTGTATGTGTTCTCATATGTCTGGTTAAAGAAGACTTGGCGGCCGTCCTGAATCCGCATTCTCCGCACACGTACCGTTTTTCTTCCGCGTGTTTAGCCATGTGCTGATCCAGGTTGCTTTTTGATGCGCCAGAATAATCGCACTGGTCACACTTGTAGGGTTTCTCGCCCGTGTGTCTTCTCATATGTTCCGATAGGTGAGACTTCATAGCCGTCCTGTATTCGCACTCTCCACACTTGTACGGTTTTTCGCCTGTGTGTTGAGCCATGTGATATTTAAAAGTACTTTTTTCTGCAGCAGAATAGTCGCACCTGTCACACTTAAAGGGTTTCTCCCCGGTATGTGTCCGCGTGTGCCTCACGAATTTATCCTTTTTGGTTGTCGTGTAGCTACATTCCGTACACTCAAAGCGATGGTCCTCAGCGCGTTTCACCTTATTCCTGTCGGTCTGCTCTTTTCCATCCTGCGCGGAAGGATGGCAAGATTCTTCTTCTTCGCGGTTTTTGGTGTTTTTGTTGATCGGCCATGGGACATGACGAAAATCGGCCCTTTCCTTATCTTGCTGACTTTCCATGTCCAGATTCTCGTTGGGGTGTGTCTCGTTCCCAGTTTGTACGGTTGGCTGTTCGTCCATAGCAAGCTCACTGCTTCTCTTGTCCATTTCTGAAACAGGAAGAAAGGAAATCATCCAAAATGAAATATAAAAAACTTTCTCTATCTGAATATCTATGTATGTATATATATATATATATATATATATATATATATATATATTTATATATATCAGAACACATCACATCGATTTATACATACGTACTTAAAAGCTAACGTACCTATTACTGTCAAATATGATAATGTAAAACAGAATTCTGTACACATCAACAGCAAAATCAGCGTCTCAAAAGAACGACATCAAATGAAAAATATTCAAAATTTTCAGGGATCCGGAACAGTTGGTCCAGCTGTTGTCGTTACATCACACATAATACGACGAACATCTGTTCAATTACGCCTGAGTCAAACATCTGTTTATGAATTCCTTTTCCGCGCCAGCTGTTCTGCGCCATCTGTTGTTTCGCGTCCGCTTATCCGCGTCAGCATAGCCCACTCTATCGGTTTTGACACAAGCTGATTACCATACGTCGAGACCACGTTGGCTGTTCCACAATACCGAAAATATAGGGGTGATTTCCGCAATTATTACATCGATTATAACAACAGCTAAGATAGGTGCGAGCACTCAAGACAGACCGAATGCAATACTCTGTCGACGGAGGTAATCGGTCTGTCTTGAGTACTGTAACTAAGACATTTGATGCAAAGAAATACGTCATTTTATCTCGCAAGCAGGCAATGAATCATATCATATCATATCAATATCATCGATTTTCAAAATTCAATGAATAAAACAAAACTACAAATCCTCTCCATGCATCCAGTTTGGCATAACTGGACAAAGACTCTTTCCTTCAATATATATTACAACAGTGGCAAATCCTCTTGCAGAAAATTGCTAAGGTATCCCCAACCCACAGCACACAGACACACACGTGTACACAAACAAGCCCCCTCCTCACGACAAGGTACGAATTAATCGTGATGAACAATTTACCCCCACCCCTTCGGATAGATAATCCACTGTTTTAAAGACTGTACTGTGGCACAGATTTCTCTTATTGGGCCGTTCCAAAAAAAAAAAAAAAATAGAGGGGGGGTTGATTACACCCCAATCTGTATACCCCCTAAGTCCTATGGTCCTAGCTTCCAACCCCCTAAGTCCAAGAGTCCTAACGCTAAAACCCCCTAGGTCCAGCGGTTCTAATGCCTCCAACCCCCTAAGTCCAAGAGTCCTGACGCTTCAAACCCCCTAAGTCCAAGAGTCCTAACGCTTCAAACCCCCGAAGTCCAAGAGTCCTAGGGATTTCCATCCCCCTAAGTCCAGAGTCCAGTCCTGTGTAATCAACCCCCCCCCCCCCCCTCTGTTTTTTTTTTTTTTGGAACGGCCCATTGTCCCAACAGCTAGTTTACATCGTGATCCCTGTACATCTAACGTTACATAGATCTATATATAGACAAAGCAAAGCCCCGTTTGTACACATCGATTTCTAAAGACGTAAAGTACCGAAGAATTAACAAATTTAGAGTAAACAAGAAGTTAACTTTGTCTTACCTTTCGCTTGAGGGTGCTGCCGAATTTTTGATGCGGTGTGTAATGGTCTTGAAATGGCGTCAAGTTGGAGACAAAGAAATGTGCGACGCTCCGACAAATCAAAATGGCCGACTATCCTTTGCAAAATGACCTTTTCTGTGGAGGTCGAAGGTCAAAAGTTAAATACCTGATACTACAATACTGCGGATAACATATAACTTTATTGCACAACAATTGTACGAGGTACAAAGTATGGCATCTACATAACTACAGTGCTATAACTTAACTTAGGGCTTATCTAACTAATACAGGAGTTGTAGTATGGGATAAGTTTCTTACAATCATTGGAGGCTTTTACAATCATTGGGGGAATTTCTAATGTCAAAACCTTCTTTGATATATTTTCCTATATCTGCCATGCAGGGATTGTCACATGTCATTATGTATCTGAATTTGCACTTCAGGTCCATTTGGATAAATCCTTGTGTACAAAATGACAGCCTTCTGTATAGAGAATTGCGTATATCGGAATATTTGGGACATACAACCATAAAGTGATATTCGTCTTCGATTAGCTCTGGACAGAATGGACAAACCCTCTGGTCAATAGGGATTTTTTGGAATCTTCCGGTTTCTATATTTAATTTGTGACAGCCAATTCTGAGTTGTGTGATTGCCCTACGAACGTCAAGGCTCTTTATGGTTGAAATGTAATTTTCTTGCTTGTAATGCTTGTTCAATGTAGAAAGAGATGAGAGTTTGGAATTGTTTCGAATAGAGGAATGCCAATTTTGCACGTATATATCTTGTAAACGTTGTCGTAACTGAGTGGTGATTGTGTCTATGTGGTATGACCTCGGGTTCAGCCATATGTGTCCAAAGCATAACAACGTAAGGCATCTTCATCATCATCATAGATACCCCCAGATGACCCCGCGGGGGGCAAAGAAGGAGGGGGCAAAGTAGTTGTCTGAGGTCCCCGGTTAGGGCGGGCAGCCCTCCTGCCTGGCGCGGAAGCACTCAACGGTGAGAGCACTTACTACCGGGAATTCCACTCTGGAATTGTTCTGGGAAAGTATGAGTATTTGTATGTGTCTGTGCGGGCGAAAATTGGCTGGTACTTGAGTTGGTGGAAGTTCTATGTGTCTATGTTAATCCTGTTATTAATAAGGCATCTGGAGACCCCCAAAACTAATGAAAATGCGAGCGAATATCAATATATTGCTTTATTAATAAACTCCACGACTAGAGGAATACATGCATGATCACAAACGCAATTAAACGTAAGAAACTGGTATCAAACTAGCAATAAGTTATTTTTCAAAACGGGGTATTTGAGGAAATCAAGTCAATGGGTGGAGGTTTCAAACGGATGGTGGTTTCAATGTTTTTAAAATCTTTAAGTGTAAAACCACCATCCATCCACTCGAAATCCCTAAAACCACGTTTTTTTTTTGTTATAAACAATAGGTTACTCTGCGGATGAAAGTGAATAAGTGTTAGATGCCATGCACTACGAACAAGAGAAGGTCTCACAAGAAGCTTTCGAACTTAAGTCGAGAAAATGATTTTATTCTTCCACGTGATGCAAATCATTTAGCCTGATTAAATCTCGCTTATAGCAGCCCGCCCAACATCCGCCGGCCCCCTAGAAGCTTGATGGCGAATAGCCCTAAGTCAGGGGAACTGGGTCTGCAACTGTCATCAGCCCACCACAGCCTGGCTTTTGGTTGCTATGGGGCTGTGTTGTGTTGCCATGTGGTGATTGACAGCATCGCACCTCTTATCTGTGCTCATCTCAGTTTGTGCCACTTGTGCTGGTGGTGCGAACAGCCAACTATATATGCACTATTAAAATGATTTTGTCTTTCTGATTGTCAACTAAAGGTTACACCAAGGAAGGAATGTAACTGAAGAAATTGCTCTTAGGCCACGTTGATTTGATTATATGGATGACATCCGCGCTCGCACCAATTTTCGGCCATTTCCAAAAAAAAAAGAAAGTTTTCGACCACACAATAAATTGTGCAAAGCAGCTGTAAAATGAGCACAAATAGTCCGTAGATTGAAAAAAAAAGTATCAGAAAACATATAACTAATGCCATATATAGAATGCCAAAATTAATCTAAAGTCAAAGAATAAGATGTGAAAGGACGGAAAGAAAAAAATCTATTGTTGGTTGGGGGAGGTACCAGTACAGAAAATTCAGGTCCAGAGGATCATGGTATACCATACTATGTGTGTTTAGTCCTATGTTCAACCTTCCTGGCCACTTTGATTTCATACTGAAGGCAACTTTTTTTTTTTTTGGCCAAACTTTTTTTTTTATTCGCTCGCTCGCATCAGTTTTGGAGTTCCCAGAGGATGTCATCCATATAATCAAATCAACATGGCCTTACATAGAATACCTGTAGCATAGATGTGCCTGTAGCTGATCTTTTGATGCGACAATTGGTCAATACAGGAGGGACATATCACGGTTCTGAGAAGTGTGATTTTAAGAAACGGGCATTCTAAAGTTTGACAGGCTTGGCAATCTCCAGTGTCACAACAACATTTTTGTGAAACAACTTTATTTTGGCAGTTGTCTGCCCATGTAGACCATAGAAATGTACCCTATGTCAAGCTTTCGTTGCTGGCCACATGAAATGTCATCACTAGGTAAAGTAGAAAGCAGGTTCCAGGAAGCAGTGTCTGAGCTTCAAGTTTTTCTTGAAATCCCCACATGTTGTTCTCAACACAAACACTTCAAAATTCCTCTGCTCCCATGGGATCTTAACACAAAGAACAACAGACCCAGACCATGGGAGATGCATCATAGCCCCGCCCACCGTCTGAGCTGTGGAGACATGCTAATAAGCTGATTTCCACGGTAATGTGGGCTCGACCTAAATCCTGGCCTACCATTGGTGTTGCAACATTCCACAACAGTTCCCTCAGCTTATAGCAAGTGGAGCACAAACTCCGCGGAGAGGAGCCAGTTACAGCCATGGACAGCGGAGTTTGCGTTACACAGACTACAAATCATTATAATGTTACCTAAATGCATAAAACAAATATAACGTTTCCATGCAATACATAGAATAACAAAAAATTCAATAACGATATGTACGTTTGGCAAGTAGCATTTCCAGCTAGGACTACTGATTTCCTATTACAGCAATTCTACTACTAGTACTACTAATACATTACTACTACTACTGCATATGGTTTCCAGATTGAGACATACAATATCTATGTTTGAAATAGATGCCTACATCATACACATAGCGTTGAACCATGTGTCAGGTAAAAACTGCCTTTTCATCAAGAATATTCTCAATAATGACATGCGTTTTCAAATTTTCAGGTACAACTTTTGCGCGCGTCTAGAATAGATTTGTCATCCGTCCTGTATCGGTAACTGTCAACTGTATCCCTAAGAAGTGTGTTTGATCAGGTGTTTGTTCAGATAGCTTTTCTCTGTAGCAGACTAGTCGCGTTGGACACATTTGTAGAACTTCTCGCCAGTATCTCTCCACATACTAGTATGTCGGGATGGGTACAACCTTTGAGCAGTCCTGTATCTGCACTCTCAACACATGTCGGGTTTATCTACGGTGTGTGTAGCCATGTGCTGGTCTAAATTGCCCTTCCATAAAGCAGAATAGTCACATTGGTCACATTTATACATTTGCTCACCAGTATGCGTTTTCATATGTTGCGAGAGGCTAGACCATAAGGACGCACGATATCCACACTCTCCAGACATGTAGGGTTTTGTGTGTGTATTAATGTGTACGTCTAAATGGCCTTTCGTTGCAGCATAATAGTCGCACTGGTCACATTTATAAGGTTTCACACCTGTATGTCTTCTCATATGTTCCGATAGGTGAGATTTGACAGCAGTCCTGTATTCGCACTCATCACACACGTAGGGTTTTTCTCCGGTGTGTGTTCTAATGTGCACGTCTAAATTGCATTTCTTTGCAGAAGAATGATCGCATCGGTCACATTTGTAGGGTTTCTCGCCCGTGTGTGTTCTCATATGTGTGGTTAAGGAAGAGCTGGCAACCGTCATGAATCCGCACTCTCCACAGATGTAGGGTTTTTCTCCGGTGTGTTTAGCCATGTGTCGGTCTAAACTTCTTTTCCTTGCAGCAGAATAGTCACACTGGTCACACCTGTAAGGTTTCACACATGTATGCGTTTTCATATGTACCTTTAACGAAGACTTTGCAGCCGTCCTGAATCCGCACTCTCCACACACGTACCGTTTGTCTTCGGCGTGTATAGCCATGTGCTGATCTAGGTTGCTTTTTGAGGCGCCAGAATAATCGCACTGGTCACATTTGTAGGGTTTCTCGCCCTTGTGTCTTCTCATATGTTCCGATAGGTGAGACTTCATAGCAGTCCTGTATTCGCACTCTCCACACTTGAAGGGTTTTTCGCCAGTGTGTTGAGCCATGTGATACTTTAAATGACTTCTTTGTGCAGCAGAATAGTCACACTGGTCACACTTATAAGGTTTTTCGCCCGTATGCATTCTCATGTGTTTGGTTAACACAGACCTGTCGGCCGACCTGTATCCGCACTCTCCACACATGAAGGGTTTTGTGTGTGTCGTCATGTGTCGGTCTAACTCGCCCTTTGATGCAGCAGAATAATCGCATTGGTCACACTTATACTTTTTATAGGGTTTGTCACCTGTATGTCTTCTCATATGTCTGGATAGGTGAGACCTGTCAGCCGTCCTGTACCCGCACTCTCCACACATGTAGCGTTTTTCTCCGGTGTGCGTAGACATGTGTAGATCCAAATTGTCTTTCCATGCAGCCGAATAGTCGCACCGGTCACATTTATAGGGTTTCTCACCTGTATGCTTTCTCATGTGACTTTTTAGTAGATACTTTCTGTCCGTCCTATAGCCACAATCTGTACACGCAAAACGTTTCTCAACAGCATGCCTGTCCGTCTGCTCTGTTCCACCCTGTGCGGGAGGATGGTCGGATTCTACTCCACCCCTTTCCTCGCATGGAATGTCCCCTTCCTTGTTCTGCTGCCTTTCCATGTCTAATTTCTCGCTGCTGCTTGTCTCGTCTCCAGGGTGTGCAGTTGGCAGTTCGTCCATAGCAACCTCACTGCCCCTTTCATTCATAGCTAGAAGCAACAATAAAAAATATTGTGAAACATCCGAAATTTCTGTATGTGTATCTATAATTTAATAACAGGAAACATTCCCATTGTATCTATATTCCCCATGTCTCCTCGTTGGAAGATTACAGTAGTGCATATAGGTGTATTCTGTATCACACAGAGTCTCAGGCCGACCATTTCAATGGGTTTTGCATGTCCTTGTTGTCCATCGTAGTTATGAATGTAAACTGTTGAAAATAGCAAAATTAATGCAAAATTGATATCAAAAGATCATATGCAAGGTATCAATTACTAGTATTTGCATGATTGCGTGGGCTAGACCGTAAAAAAAGGTCTGGTGTCCGGTATAGCATAGATTTGCACACTTGCGAACACACACAGTGGCACATACACACACACACACACACACACACACACACTCTCACTCACACAAACACACGCACATATAGTATATACAGATTCGCATGTTCACTCTGACAAATAAAAACGTCATACACAAGACCCTCCCCATGAACCCAAAGGGCTTCAGAATTATTATTGATAAATGCAAAGCATGAGTCAAACCGTGTCGAAGAGCCACATCAAGTTTACGCCATAAAGAATCATTGCTACGAAAGTCGCCCCCCTTCCACTTACAAATTGATTGCTGTTTTCCTAGTAAATTAAACCGCTAATTCTGAAGTACCAAAGAAAGGATTAGAAGATCTAGGGTTCAGAGGTATTCAACTTATGTCTAACCTACCGGTTAAAGGCGTTCCGGTGATTGCTGATGTGTGGAAAGTGGTGAAAATGGCGACAAACTGGAAAGGAATGTGATGCTCGACAAATCAAAATGGCGGACACTCTTCGCCTTGAAGGTTGAAGGTCAAAGTTGATATACCTGATTATCCAGCTTCGTTCGATGCAGATGTTTCACTGTATAATGTGTGTATGCCAGATGGCACCATAGCAAACACAAGCATTGCTGCCTGGGATGCTTTCTGCATCGCTTTTTTTGCAATTTTAGTAAAGTAATGAAAAAATAAAATGCCAAACTGTTAACAAAGAGTCGATCAAGCATTCGCTAGTATCATTAACTGAATCATGGCGGTTACAAAAAGTTCTCGTTATGTGCGCAAAGTATCTATGAGGTAAAAGTTCCTCTAGCATTCACGAAAAAGATGGTATTTTCTGACGAAATCTACGTTATTTCAAAATTAATCGTCTACTGTGTTCTCTTCAGTAGGACGGATCAGCAAGTGGTCGTGACGTCACAGGAAAGATCACCATGTTTATATGTATAACTAGCATTCAAACTAAGCATATAAATTTAGATGACATGCATAGATCGCAAGAGGTATTGTAAGCGACAAAGTTGAATCAAGCTTAAGCCAACAGCTAATTTTATTTCAGTTTCTACATAATGTGAATCAAATTGTTATGATAACGAAGGAAATACATATGATCTAACAACGTCTCTATGTCAAACATTATCAATCAATGGTCGGGACCAGGAGTGAACATTGGTCACCAATGGTAAATGGGCACTCCATGGCTTGCTGTACTCCTGGCCAGCTTTAAAGATATCTTATGCCACGGTAGGATCTTCAAATAACAATTCAATCTCTACGACTGGATGAAAAACAGATATTTACTTCCGGACGTTTCGAGTGACATCCACCATTATTCTTTAGCGTCACTAGAATGAATTGGCAGAACCATTTAATAAAAGTACAGCTATCTAGAAAAACTGGTTGAACCACTAAGTCCCAAGGACATGCAAAAGTCACGATAGGATCTGTTTAAGTAGGGTATTTTACCGAAACATCTAACCATGTTAACGTCGAAACATACAGCAAAATATATTTCCAATGATTACATTTCTGTTTTGATCTTTTGCATGTATCCACATATTATAAATCTGCCGGCGGTTCCGTATCCGCAAGTACCAACTGTATCCCTAAGACGCATGTTTTAACGAGTGTTTCTTTAAATAATCTTTCCTTTTAGTAGAAAAGTCGCATTGGTCACATTTATAAGGTTTTACCACAGTATGTGTTCTGATATGTCGGGATAGGTGAAACCTACGCGCTGCCATGTATCCACATTCTCCACACCTGTATGTTTTTTCTCCGGTGTGTGTAGCCATGTGTTGGTCTAAATTTCCTTTCTGTGTAGCAGAAAATACACACTGGTCACACTTATAAGGTTTCACTCCAGTATGTGTTCTCATATGTACGGTTAAGGTAAACCTGTTAGCCGTCCTGAATCCGCACTCACCACACATTAAGGGTTTTTCTCCGGTGTGTGTAAACATGTGTTGGTTTAGATTACTTTTAACTGCGGCAGAAAAGTCACACTGGTTACACTTATAAGGTTTCACACCTGTATGTGTTCTCATATGTACTTTTAAGGCAGACCTGTCAGCCGTCCTGTATCCGCACTCTCCACACATGTAGGGTTTTTCTCCGGTGTGTTTAGCCCGGTGACGGTCTACATCGCCCTTTGATGCAGCGGAATATTCGCACTGACCACATTTATATGGCTTCTCACCTGTATGTCTTCTCATATGTACATATAAGTAAGACCTGTCAGCCGTCCTGTATCCGCACTCTCCACACATTAAGGGTTTTTCGCCGGTATGTTTAGCCCGGTGACGGTCTAATTTGCCTTTCTGTGCAGCCGAATAGTCGCACTGGTCACATTTATAGGGCTTCTCACCAGTATGTTTTCTTTTGTGTTTTATTAGGTTAGACTCCGAGGCTGCCCTATGGCCACATTCCGTACGCGCAAAGTATTTGTGCACAGAAAGTTTCAGCGCATGTCTGCCCCTCTGTTCCGTTCCACATTGTGTAAGAGAATTGTCAGATTCTACTCCGCACTTTTCCTCGCGTGGAATGTCCCCTTTCTTGTTTTGCTCCATTCCCACATCCAATTTCTCGCTGCTGCTTGTTCCATCACTATGGCGTGTAGTTGGCTGATCGTCCATGGCAATTTCGCTGTCCATCTTGTCTATTTCAAAATCAACAACAAATCATGCAAATTTAAATGATAGGGAAATAATAAGTATGTCACTGATACACGGTGTATTCCGTATCGCCCGAGGCTTCATCAATCAACTAATAAAACAAATAATATCCGTTTTGAGTTTTATACCATCCATCGTGGTATAAATTTGAATACAAACACGAACACAAATACACGTACAAACATGTGTGCGATTGCACGTACATCCATAGTCTCCAAGCAGATGCTACGGTACCATAAGTCTTATGGTACCGTAGCATCTGATTGGAGACTATGGATGTACGCGCAATCGCATAAGATAGTATCAAAGCTGGCCTAGGAGTATAGCCGACCAAAAGGAGTCAAACGGTAGCGTACTTTAGTAACACTTCTAGGCCGGCTTCACTCCTCTGCCAGCTTTTGATACTATCTTACCGTAGGGTCTGCTTGGAGATTAGCACATCCACATGAATGCACGTACACACATACACGCAGGCAAACATTCAAACAAACCAAGACCCAAATACCCCCCACCAAGTATTGTGCCTCACAATCAGCTCATAATTAACAAATTCATTAATAAATGCAAAGAAGTATTTAACTTAATTATCAAGATTATACTTGGCTGCACAGAACGGGATTGCAGATGGCTTGCAAAGGCAAATGAAGGGGGCTTTGCCGAGTAAAGTATAGATGTAGATGTAGATGTAAGAAGCCTTTTCTTGGGAAATGTTGGCATTTTGGAGCTGAAAATTATATGTTAGGGTTCTGGTTATTTTATTTTGTAAGAAAAAAGGACTTTCTGCCATGTTTGGAGTGCCCTAGACAGTATAGAGTAAGCATAGTTTCTGTGTGATTGATTCTCCTTCAAGGAGGTCAAAGGTCACCAGAGTTTGTTATTCTTATGTGTGTGAGGAGGTGGGGGCGCTTTGCGTCGAACCAAATGTATTCAAATTCGCTATATGGACATTGTAGAGGTCAGACTACCCTGCTAATGTGAGTTGTGCATCAACTTAACCTCAGGTAGGTGAATTTTGACACCCCTTTTCTTAATGTTTTCTAGGTATTTGAAATTGGGAGACTCTAGTAATTTGTGGGCTGTGTGTAGCCCTATTCTTTCTTACACACACACACATACACACACACGTACATAAACACACAAGCATACAAAAACACACACTATTCAACTTATCAATCGGGATTATACTTGACTAGTCGTTGTGAATGTCCACGACGTTTATATCGTAATGCCCCCCTCCCCCTACATATCGATCAATGATTTTCCCGTGAGCTGTTTCTAAAGTACCGCATAATTTAAATAGAAGACCTAGAGTATATAATCAGTTAAGAAATGTTTTACTTGCCGGTTTATGGTGCTTCTGATGTGTTGAATTGTCTTGAAAATGACGTCAATGAAGGAAATATCGTGATACTCCGACAAACACGCCCTTTGCAAACTGACCTGTTCTTCTGTGGAGGTCGAAGGTCAAAGGTTTCATACCTGATAATCCCATATTGCTGATAACAATATAAGGCCCCTCAAGGCCCCACAATATAAACTAATGCAATGAAAACAATTTCTTTTGAAAAGCTGCCAAAAGCTCCTAAGTAAAGGAGTCTTTTGCACTCAACCTTGCAAATGTACACCGTGGAACATAGTGTATCATTCCTACATGATATGACATGATTTTTTTTATATGAATGAATGAATGAACTTTATTGAGCGACATTTGTACATGGTACAATTGTACGGCAACAGTAACAAGTCAATTAACATAATGATACTCGTCTAAGGTCTATAACTACATACGTGTATAGTATAGGAATGTGAACATAAATGACGTATTGACATAGTCGGTCTGTTACTGTTAGCAATATGAACGTTACATCAGTTAGGCATGAAAGGAATGTAGAAGGACTGCTACTTCAATATTCTACAGTGTAAGTTGATTTTATCCCAATTTTACAAACAACCTTGTCCTTCCAGACCACAAGAAGATTGCTTGCATTAGTCAGGTATGTCAACTTTGACCTTCAACCTTTATAGCGCTCCAAGGGTCAGCTCTGTCCGCCATTTTGATTTGTCGGAGTGTCACGCACACGGTTTCTTTGTCTCCAGTTTGAGGCCGTTTTCAAGACAATTCAAGATTTCAGCACATCATCAGCCCCACAAACCCATAGGTAAGAAATTCAATTACAGCCTGTCCGCTATTCGTCTGCTTTTTATGTATACTTTAGGTTTATTTCGGGTAGACTAATCGATTTCTAAGTGGAGGGGGGGGGGGATAATTTTCACAACGTATGTGGGGGAACTAAAGAGCATATGTGCTTTAAAAAGCACATATGAGCAAAGAACCAGGATACAAGTACTAGTAGAAATACATGACAAAGAACCACCTTCCAGAGAACCGCACCTTGCCTATATCAAGCGGTGAAATAGACGCAAAACAACAACAACAACATTATCGATCATAAATGAAACATGTATTAGCATTAACACTGCCAAGTTTTCATAACTCTTTTAATCAAACAATCCCGAATCATTTATGGGGGGGGGGGGGGTCCTTCAATTTTTTGTGGGTACAAATTGCTGCATGTGTTATATGCATGCCAGTGTCTGTGTGTGTTTCTGCGTACTAGTATATGTTATGTGTTTTACTAAAGTGCGAGCGCGTGTGTGTATTTTCCCTCTGTGTGTGTATGTGTATATATGCTTGTACATGTGTGCATTTATGTACACTAGTGCGTCTGTGCGTGTATGTGTGTGGGCATGAATGTGTGTCTGCGTGCAATGCATGTGTTTGTGTGCGTGCGTGTGTGAACGTGTGTTCTGGCATGTCTGCGTGTGTACGTGTGTATGAGATCTATAATACTTTACGCATCATGTTGTATTTTATCTGCATCTGCATCTGCATCTGCACTACTAATGAAAGCAGATACAAATAGAATGGGACTGTTCCATGTCTTATGACAATTCTTTGATGATTTATCATTTTATTGCAGAAATGGCCAAGAGAAGAAGGGAGACTGCTGTGGACAATCTGTTAACTGTACACCCTGGGGACGAGGCAAGCAGCAGCGCGAAATTTGAGACGGGAAAGCAACAGGACACCGAAGGGGACATTCCATGCGAGGAAAAGTGCGGAGTAGAATCTGACAATCCTCTAACACAGGGTGAAACAGAACAAACGGACAGGCCTGTGGTAAAACGTGATGTGCTTAAACGCTTTGCGTGTACGGAGTGTGGCTATAGGGGAGCCAAAAAGGACAACTTAATAAGACACACAAGAACACATACAGGCGAGAAACCCTTTAAATGTGACCAGTGTGACTATACTGCCGCTCAGAAAAGTACTTTAGACCTTCACCTTAATAAACACACCGGAGAAAAGCCATTTTTGTGTGGACAGTGTGGATACAGGACTGCTAGAAGGTCTCACCTATCCGAACATATGAGGAGACATTCAGGTGAAAAGCCCTATAAATGTGACCAGTGCGACTATTCTGCTTCACGTAAAGGTTATCTAGATAAACACATGCTTAGACACACCGGCGAAAAACCCTACATGTGTGGGGAGTGCGGATTCAGGACCCCTGACAGGTCTTCCTTAACCAGACATATGAGAAGACATTCAGGTGTGAAACCTTATAAGTGTGACCAGTGCGACTATTCCGCTGCACAGAAATTTGCCCTGTACAGACACATGGCTAAGCACACTGGAGAAAACCCCTTTATTTGTGGAAAGTGCGGATACAAGACGAATATCCTATCTAGCTTAACTAGACATATGAGAACACATACAGGCGAGAAACCATATAAGTGTGACCAATGCGACTTTTCTGCTACAAGGAAAAGGGATCTAAACAACCACTTGGCCAAACACACTTCCCAATGATCTAGTTGACAGTTGTAGATACAGGAAGGTTGACAGGCATAGTTATAACTTATCCAAAAACAGGCAAAAAGTACAGATGGGGAAAATGTTCTTCACAAAACAGCACAACACGCATGAAGTACTACATGTGTGTTTTCTGTTTTTTATTGGGATTTCCATTAGTGATATGATATATTGTACCACTTTTCTTTCTGGAATCTTTAACAATCCATATACAACAAAACATAGCATAAGCAACAAAACGTTTTTAGCGGGTCAGAGGTCAACATAAACTAACAGAACCATTATCTGGGTGTGCAGTGCAGGTTCACCGAGATGGAACTTACATTTGGTGAAGTTCAGCTAATTTTGAAATGTGCCGCTCTGTAATAATGTAAATTATACCCCCAGTTTGAACGCGTCTTGTATATAAACCTGTTCTATCATAGGATTTCATAGTTTCTGTTAAAAAATCAGGCCATCTGGAAGAAAAACACTGTGCGAAAGGGTGTCATTTCCGGACGTTTCTATGTTTGTATACATCCGGATCGGGACCGTTTCTGGATATATCCGGACAATATCCGGACGAAATCTGACATGACTCCCCTGCGTTTTCGGAAAATTTCAGGAGTCCGGAACGGGACCATTTAATTCCTGCCTCATATCCGGATTTCCAGTAATGGAACGTTTTCGGACTCTTTGGAGACAAACCACGTTCCGAATATTTCGTATATATCCGGATAATTTCAGAAGTCCGGAACGGGACCAAATAATTACGTCTCATATCCGGATTTCAAGTAATGGAACGTGTTCGGACTCTTTGGATACAAATCACGTTCCGAATATTTCGTATTAATCCGGATAATTTCAGGAGTCAAGAATGGGACAATATAATCATGTCGCATATCCGGATTTCAAGTAATGGAACGTTCTAGGACTCTTTGGAGACAAAACACGTTCCGAATATTTCATATTTTCTGAGCGCGTTCGGGGCTATTACGCCCCGGAAAGGTTGCATAAACTTAAGATATACTGAAACATCATAAGAACAATACAACACATTATTTCAGAATATCCAGTAACTTTACGATCATGCTAAATACCTAATATTTAACGTTTCCTGTCCGTTTTAACCCCGAAAATGCTAACTCGGTAAGGCTACATTTTGTGAAAGCTTTTCAAAGACTTTCCTGTATAAATCAGATGACACAAGTATGACAACAAATACATTATGTGGGGAACAGATCATGTTAACGTCAAGGGGCAAATCAATATGCATTTGTCTCTTAGTCTTACCAAGGAAGTTTTAGCTCACTACAACCTCATTGGTCTTCACAAAAAGTGAAGCTCGAATGAAGCCAAAGTTAAACAGTTCACTGTCAGATTCAATAATATCAAGCCCAAGTCAATAACATCATAACAAAACTGATCAGTTTAAATGTACAATATCAAATGTACAGTATCCGACACAAGTCTAACGTTATAAACCATACAATCAATATTCGTAGGATAAAAATGTCATTACGAAATCAGTACGACAGTCCATTTTCAAGTCCTCTATAAGTCCGTATCGTGTTGACTGTGGAATCATCGTCCGGGGCGCCCTCTTCTGCGTCTTTGTGGTAGTGGACGATCATTGGCGACGGAAGATGCTCTGGCAAGACCCCGCAATATCGACGGCACGTCTCGAGGACAGTCCGCTTCATTGCATAGTCCAGGCACCGTCCGTCTTCAGAGACTGAATAGAAACACAACGGCACCGGGCACAGACTGTCGTAAGTGTTACCAGGAAGTAGGCCTCGGTCGTCGGCATGGCAGGACAGGCGATTGGGAAACAGAGGCTCAGCGGCTGGAATGGAAAAAAAACGGCTAGTAACTGCCCCGAACCCATGAACGGTACATGTAAAATTATTCAAACAACACGGCCATAAAAATCACAGCAGGACAAGACGGGGACAAAGGCAGGAATCTGGAGTCGGCTATCATCAAAGGGTGCGGGCCACACAGATGGCACAGATAAGGACCCCCAGAGAACGAATGGAATTTTATATGCACACAATCACATTGGTCCTAGTGAGGAGATTACAGTTTCTTCTTGGTTCTATTAAAGATTTAGCCAGCCAAAACAACAGGACAGGAAAGTTTAGAAGCAGCCGTTACGGCACATACAGCACAAAATAATATGAGAATTTAACTAACTATGGAACGGGCAATTTGTAAACAAGCCGGGGATGACACGCGGGGGTTCCAGCTGAAAGAGAAGTGATCTACCATACAACAATCTTTACAAAGAGATCACACTACTAATTATTAAATACACAAAACACTAGGAAGGGATAACAGACATTGCTGACAGACATATACGGAACTAAGAACGGTAACTGCTATGTATATACAATCTATGTACTAGAGAGCTACACTACTCACTTCTTGGTCCGGTAGCGGCTAGCGGCAGCGGCAACTGAGATTCAAATCTAGTTTCAAAGTTTAACCTAACTGCTGTCACCAGCTGGTCTACTATTGGTCTAGTCAAGTCATGTGGCTTCCTAATATAGTCTTGTTACCTAAGGACTCCTCCAGATGGTTCCAAGCAAGTTAGTGTCATCCATCATGCCTTTTTCACGGAAACACATGGCATTGTGCATTATTTTTGTGAATAAATGCATCATGTACTTACCAGTTTCAAAGTTGTACACAGCAGCAAACGCTGTGGCGCGGTGTAGGCTGTTATCTGCAACGACTGCCCCAGTAGGCGCACCGTTGACATGCCAACGCACTGGTCTGCTCGGCACTTTGCACAGCTTGCATAACCGCTTTACGAGTAAAGTTGCCTCGTGATATTGTCCGGATATGGGCCATTCCCACACAGCAACGCTGGTGTGGAGTGTTTTGACTGAACTTTTTCAAGATATTGTCCGGATATGGACCTATCCCAAACTGCACCGCTGGGGTGGAGTGTTTTGACTGAACTTTGTTCAAGATATTGTCCGGATATGGACCTATCCCAAACTGCACCGCTGGGGTGGAGTGTTTTGACTGAACTTTATTCATAATATTGTCCGGATATGGACCTATCCCAAACTGCACCGCTGGGGTGGAGTGTTTTGACTGAACTTTGTTCAAGATATTGTCCGGATATGCAAAGAAACAATAATACTTGACTCATAATTGTTACCATCGCAAAGATTGCTTTCTGTGTCATTTGATTGTAAATGTCGATGTCAGTATATTTGCACATGTATATGGAAGCTTACGCTTCAATTACCAGAAAATTAAAGAGTAAACATACATTGACATCGGCCATACTCGTTGTAGAATAAAAACACATATACAGAAGCAAAAACGTTAATGACGTGTATTTGACAAGATAGGAAACCTTTTTAAGGATACCCAACAAAACAATCTCAGATTCATGTATGACAAGAAAAGTAACCATTAAATTGTCCGAAAACTGATCTCTGGAATGTTTCTGTTTTGGACATCTGTCGTAAATGGAACGGAATATGAATTCGGAAGGAGCGAAAATTTTGGCAAAAAAATGCAGTCTTATTTGTTCAGATGCGCAATAAAACAATCACCGATTCACAATTCACGTATAGAATACCTTTATCGGTAACGGTCAGAATATGCTAACTTCGAATCTGTCCTAAAACTAATCCATGGAATATCTGTCGCGGATATGTCTCGTAAATGGAAAGAAAAGAAAATAGTATGAATTCGAAAACATGAAACGTCCCTGACACGTATTCGGAAGAACGGGAAATTCTATCCGTCCGGGCATGTGCTGAAACATTTCATGACTCATGATATTCTGAGACATAATGAATTGAAAATGTCATCTGACAATGGCCCAGAAATAATGCACATCATGCTTCGTGCAAACTCCTAATTTGTCCGGGTATTCCTTATCGAAATATATGGACCTTGGATATGTAAAGAATGTAGAACATATCACGTATTCGGAGGCAAGAAACGTCAATGGCGCGTATCTTGAAAAGCAGGAAAGTCTTATTTGTCCGGATACATAACAAGACAATTCCTGACTCATGATATTTCCAGATATGGGAAATATTGAACATCGTGCCCAGACACAGTCCGAATATTTAGCGTGTCCAAAAATATGTCAACTCCGACTTTGTCCGGAAATCACACCCTTTCGCACAGTGAAATTCTCTATAAAACATTTACATTTACTGTTGTGTATTTTATACCATTATTACTAGCAGAAAGTGTTTTGCTCATATTTCGATTTTCGATTTCATACTGTCACCAGTTATGTTATTGTTATGTAGTACAACGTTTGTATACCATGTATGTCTAATAATATATGCTGCATTGCTGATAGATTTATTAGGACTCGATGCAATCTGTATCTCTGTTTTGTTCTATCTGGCCCTTTCATCACTCAATAAAAAGCGACCAGCACGCCGATTTGAGCTTCTCAGGAATAATTAAGATTCAAACAATGCATAAAATTAGCTTTTGTTTTATTTGTTAGTATTTTCATTAATTAGATATGATAATAGACGTAAAATGAAAAATAGAATAAGCTTGACTGTATCCGTATTTGTATCTGTATAGCCGGTATAACCGCCGTTTGGCGTAACACACCAGCTTCGCAGGCACTCATCGCGGCAGCAGCTCGTGCACTTCGTTGAAAATATTTGCGTTACTAGCGCATTATTCTGTGCTACCCTCCCAAAATAGCCACTTCACATGCACTTTGTTTGGTTGCAATAATCAGGTATGTCAACTTTGACCTTCGACCTTCGTAGCGCGACAAGGGTCGACTTGCCTGTCCGCCATTTTTATTTTGTCGGAGTGTCACGCACACGGTTTCTTTGTCTTCAGTTTGAGGCCATTTTGAAGACAATTCAAGATTTCAACTATTAGTCAGCCCCACAAACCCATAGGTAAGACATTGTTTAGTAGTGAGACATTGTTTACAGCCTTTCCACTCTTCGTACGCTAATCATTTGTCCTTTATTTCCGGAAGACAGTGATCGATTTCTAAGTGGAAGAAGGGAGAGGGGATCTGGAGGACTAAAAAAACATTCTCAAAACATGTATGAGTAAAGTACCAGGATACAAGTTCAGGCATTAGTAAAGATACAGAGCATTTTCTAGCCGTTAGATAGAAGAACAGCAAAAGCATGATAAAAATGTAACATTGACAAGGAATGATAAGGTCATATTTTAATAACTCGTTGAATCAAACAAGCCAAGAGCATGAGTCCTTGGGGAAGAGTCTTTTAAAATCGTTCGTAACGATTTTTTCACGTGTGTTTATGTGTGTGTGAGTGTCTCCCTGTCTGTGTGTACTAGTGTATTTATTTGTGTGTGCGCGTGTGTGTGCGTATGCTTGTGTGTGTATGTATGTATGTATTTTAATATATGTCTGTGTATATGAGCTTGTGTTTTTGCATGTCTTCGTGTGTTACGCGTGTGTGTGATCTAGCGATTCTAGGACACTTAATATAACACGGTGTATTTTCTGCATTACTAATCAAGGCGATTACAAATAGTATGGGCTGTTTGATTTGATTTGATTTGTTTATTCGGCTGTTCCCTGTCTATATATAGTATAAATGGAAGATTTATTGTTGTTTTCAGAAATGGACGAGAGAATCACCGATACTGTAATGGACGATCTGTCAGCTACCCTCCCTTACGACTAGGCAAGCAGCATTGAGAAATCAGACACGGGAAGGCAGCAAGACAACAAATGGGACATTCCATGCGAGGACAAGTGCGGAGAAGAATCTGACCATCCTCCCACGGGTCGAACGGAGCAGACTGATATGCTTGAGGTGAAACGCACTGTGGACAAACGCTTCCTGTGTACGGAATGTGAGTTTAGGGCAGCCTCAAAGTCTAACCTGATAAAACACACAAGAACACATACCGGTGAGAAACCATATAAATGTGACCAGTGTGACTATGCTGCTGCACGTAAATACACTTTAGACATTCACATGGCTGGTAAGCACAGTGGCGACAATCCCTACATGTGTGGAAAGTGCGGATACAGGGCGGCTGAAAGGTCTCGCCTATCCGTACATATCAGAAATCATACATGTGGGAAACCTTACAAATGTGAGCAATGTGACTATGCTGCTGCAAGTAGAAGCACTTTAGACCGGCACATGGCTAAACACACTGGCGAGAAACGCCACCTTTGTAATGAGTGTGGATACAGGACGGCTCAGAGATGTCGCTTATACCAACACATGAGAAAACATACCGGTGAGAAGCCCTTCAAGTGTGACCAGTGTGACTTTTCTTCTGCATATAAAGTTTCTTTAGACCTTCACCTTTCTAAGCACGCCGGAGAAAAGCCATTTTTGTGTGGACAGTGTGGATACAGGACTGCTAGAAGGTCTCACCTATCCGAACATATGAGGAGACATTCAGGTGAAAAGCCTTATAAATGTGACCAGTGCGACTATTCCGCTTCACGTAAAGGTTATTTAGATAAACACATGTATAGACACACTGGCGAAAAACCCTACATGTGTGGAGAGTGCGGATTCAGGACCCCTGACAGGTCTTCCTTAACCAGACATATGAGAAGACATTCAGGTGTAAAACCTTATAAGTGTGACCAGTGCGATTATTCCGCTGCACAGAAATTTGCCTTGTACAGACACATGGCTAAGCACACTGGAGAAAACCCCTTTATTTGTGGAAAGTGTGGATACAAGACGAATATCCTATCTAGCTTAACCAGACATATGAGAACACATACAGGCGAGAAACCATATAAGTGTGACCAATGCGACTTTTCTGCTACAAGGAAAAGGGATCTAAACAACCACTTGGCCAAACACACTTCCCAATGATCTAGTTGACAGTTGTAGATACAGGAAGGTTGACAGGCATAGTTATAACTTATCCAAAAACAGGCAAAAAGTACAGATGGGGAAAGTGTTCTTCACAAAACAGTACAACACGCATGAAGTGCTACATGTGTGTTTTTTGTTTTTTTATTGGGATTTCCATTACTGATATGATATAGTGTACCACTTTTCTTTCTGGAATCTTTCTCTGTGAACAAGGCTGACGGAGTCGGCTGAAAATTTGGGGTAAGTCCCAATTAATCTTAGTGTTGGTTAAGTAAAGTTTAGTTTTTCCACAATGTCATTTACCAACACAGATGAACTTTCATGCTGAGATGGAACTTACATTTGGTGAAGTTCAGCTAATTTTGAAATGTGCCGCTCTGTTATAATGTAAATCATACCCCCAGTTTGAACGCGTCTTGTATATAAACCTGTTCTATCATAGGATTTCATAGTTTCTGTTAAAAAATCAGGCCATCTGGAAGAAAAATTCTCTATAAAACATTTACATTTACTGTTGTGTATCTTATACCATTATTACTAGCAGAAAGTGTTTTGCTCATATTTAGCGGAATTTCGATTTAATACTGTCGCCATTATTCTTATGTAGTACTACGTTTGTATACCATGTATATCTAATAATATATGCTGCATTGCTGATAGATTTATTAGGACTCGATGCAATCTGTATCTCTGTTATATTCTATCTGGCCCGTTCATCCCTCAATAAAAAGCGGCCAGCAAGCCGATTTGAGCTTCTCAGGAATAATAAAGATTCAAACAATGCATTAAATTAGCTTTTGTTTTATTTGTTAGTATTTTCATTAATTAGATATGATAATAGACGTAAGATGAAAAATAGAATAAGCTTGACTTTATCCGTATCTGTATCTGTATAGCCGGTATAACCGCCGTTTGGCGTAACACACCAGCTTCTGTATCTCTATCTGTATAGCCGGTATAACCGCTGTAACATTTGGTCTTAGTGGTAGGACTTGGGCATTACCTATACGTCAGTATGACGCGTCGATACTATACACTCTCACAAGAAGCCAAGGACCAGGGTTCGGTATACAGTTTGATGTGATCTTTATTACTACGACCGATTGTATACAGTTTTGGCAAGTGAACGGATGTAATGATACAGACTGGCTTAATACAAATAATACAAGATAAGATACCTGGACAGATGCGGTTGTCCTTGTCTCTGAGTCTACTTCTAGCCTAAGCGCGGCGGGGCGTGGCCAAGCTGACGCCAGGGCACGACCAGGGCCACGTGCTCTCACCACGTGACCCCTGGACCGCCCAACGTAATAATGAGATTTTCGGTGTAACACACCAGCTTCGCAGGCACGCGGCGCGACAACAACTGGTCTAATCAAGCTCAGATCGTGTACTTCGTGGAAAATATTTTGCGTTACTAGCGCATTATTCTGTCCTGCCCTCCCAAAATAGCCACTTCACTTGCACTTTGTTTGGTTGCAATAATCAGGTATGTCAACTTTGACCTTCGACCTTCACAGCGCGACAGGGGTCAACTTGCCTGTCCGCCATTTTTATTTTGTCGGAGTGTCACGCACACGGTTTCTTTGTCTCCAGTTTGAGGCCATTTTCAAGACAATTCAAGATTTCAACTATTAGTCAGCCCCACAAACCCATAGGTAAGACATTGTTTACAGCATTTCCACTCTTCGTATGCTAATCATTTGTCCTTTATTTCCGGAAGACAGTGATCGATTTCTATTAGTGGAAGTGATGGATCTGGAGGACTAAAAAACATTCTCAAAACATGTATGAGTAAAGTACCAGGATGCAAGTTCAGGCATTAGTAAAGATACAGAGCATTTTCTAGCCGTTAGATAGAAGAACAGCAAAAGCATGATAAAAATGTAACATTGACAAGGAATGATAAGGTCATATTTTGATAACTCGTTGAATCAAACAATCCCAGAGCATGAGTCCTTGTGGGAGGGTCTTTTAAAATCGTTCGTAACGATTTTTTCACGTGTGTTTATGTGTGTGTGAGTGTCTCCCTGTCTGTGTGTACTAGTGTATTTATTTGTGTGTGCTTGTGTGTGTGTGCGTATGCTTGTGTGTGTGTGTGTGTGTGTATGTATGTATGTATTTTAATATATGTCTGTGTATATGAGCTTGTGTTTTTGCATGTCTTCGTGTGTTACGCGTGTGTGTGATCTAGCGATTCTAGGACACTTAATATAACATGATGTATTTTCTGCACTACTAATCAAGGCGATTACAAACAGTATGGGGCTGTTCCCTGTCTATAAATGGAAGATTAATTTATTGTTGTTTTCAGAAATGGGCGAGAGAATCACCGATACTGTAATGGACGATCTGTCAGCCACACACCCTTGCGACGAGGCAAGCAGCATTGAGAAATCAGACACGGGAAGACAGCAAGACAACAAATGGGACATTCCATACGAGGAAAAGTGCGGAGAAGAATCTGACCCTCCTCCCACACAGGGTCGAACAGAGCAGACTGATATGCTTGAGGTGAAACGTACTGTGGACAAACGCTTCCTGTGTACGGAATGTGAGTTTAGGGCAGCCTCAAAGTCTAACCTGATAAAACACACAAGAACACATACCGGTGAGAAACCATATAAATGTGACCAGTGTGACTATGCTGCTGCACGTAAATACACTTTAGACATTCACATGGCTGGTAAGCACAGTGGCGACAAACCCTACATGTGTGGGAAGTGCGTATACACGACGGCTGAAAGGTCTCACCTATCCGTACATACCAGAAATCATACATGTGGGAAACCTTTCCAATGTGAGCAATGTGACTATGCCGCTGCAAGTAGAAGCACTTTAGACCGGCACATGGCTAAACACACTGGCGAGAAACGCCACCTTTGTAGTGAGTGTGGATACAGGACGGCTCAGAGATGTCGCTTAATCCAACATATGAGAAAACATACCGGTGAGAAGCCTTACAAGTGTGACCAGTGTGACTTTTCTTCTGCACATAAAGTTTCTTTACACCTACACCTTTCTAAGCACGCCGGAGAAAAGCCATTTATGTGTGGACAGTGCGAATATAGGACTGCTAGCAGGTCTCACTTATCTGTACATATGAGGAGACATTCAGGTGAAAAGCCTTATAAATGTGACCAGTGCGACTATTCTGCTTCACGTAAAGGTAGTCTAGACAAACACATGCATAGACACACCGGCGAAAAACCCTACATCTGTGGAGAGTGCGGATTCAAGACACCTGACAGGTCTTCCTTAACCAGACATATGAGAAGACATACAGGTGTGAAACCTTACAAGTGTGACCAGTGCGATTATTCCGCTGCACAGAAATTTGCCTTGGACAGTCACATGGCTAAACACACAGGAGAAAAACCCTTTATATGTGGGAAGTGTGAATACAAGACGAATGTCCTATCTAGCCTATCCATACATATGAGAACCCATACAGGCGAGAAACCATATAAGTGTGATCAATGCGACTTTTCTGCTACAAAGAAAAAGTATCTAAACAATCACTTGGCCAAACACACTTCTTAAGAAAACAACACACTTCTAAATGATATAGTTTACAGTTGCAGATAGAGGAAATTTTATCTAGAAACAGGCAAAAAGTACAGATGGAGACTAAAATCACAAATGTTATCATTGTGACTATTCTGCTTCATTGAGCAGTGGTCTACTTATGGTCAAATATACATGTGAGCGACCCTGCATGTATGGTATGCTAATCTATACCATAGACCTTGATAACTGTTGTTACAAACATAGATACTGCATGTCTCAATCAGAGTACAAGAAGCTGTATTAAATTTTGTACTTATTGTTGTAAATGGGAATTGATATACTTCAGGGAATGGTATTTAATGATTTGCTAACCGTAGATTTTTTTTCGTATTGACTTTATACTTATTTTACTTATATTATAACCATACATCGAAATATTGTAAGATCGTGTTTCATGCATTATTTTGATAATGCAGGGCTCGAAATACCACCTACATATGCAGGTTGGTGCAGGTAAAATTGGAGCTGTGCAGGTATTTCTAGTGTCTACCTGCACCTAACCTGCACTGGTCCATGTACTGGGTTTTATACACAAATGTCCTATGATGTAGGTGTGTATGGATTGATATCAGCTGCATTGATGAAGTATGAAAGAAAAAATAGCAATGCATGGTTTCTGAACAATTTTAGTATGATTCATAATTCCTAAGTTCAGAGTGCTGCAGGTAAAATTTGTCTGGTGCATGCAGGTAATTTTCAACGTTACCTGCACCAGTGCAGATATGCAAAAAAGTATTTCAAGCCCTGTAATGTGATATTTACCTCATGTGGGAAAATAAATTGATTTTGGGTATTGTTCGTAAGCATTGATTGTTTATTGTACATGTTATAATTTCCACCTATGTATATAACGTACTGATTTTGATTTGTTTAATTGCATTTTCTTTACAGTAATGTCAGCTGTTTTGGCATGTAACTGTATCATTTCATTTGTTATTCAATATAGTTTAGAGTATAAACACTTTTTTTGTAGAGTAGCAGTACTTAGCGCTCATCAGTTTTCATCCGTTTCCAAAAATAAAGTTTTCCACCATGCTTTGAACCGTACGAAACAGCTGTAAATGGAGCAAATTCATGCCGTAGATTAAAAGAAAAATATATCCGGAAACATACACTAATGTCAATGTCAATTCCAATGTAAAAGAAGAAGAATGCGAAAACAAAAGTTAAATATATATTGTTCGGCATTCAATATTTTGTTGTTGGCATTTGGTTAGCCTTCCATACCACTTAGATTTCATAATAAATGCACCTGGGGGGGGGGGGGGCAACCATTTTTATTCGCACCAGTTTTGGGATTCCCATAGGATGTAATGATTGTCATCCATATAATGAAATCAACATGGCCTAAATAAAGCTGCTTAAGTGGGTCCTTTGTTTTACTTGATTTTCTTGAGTAAACACTGGTGCCTCTTGTCTGAGAAGCTGGCAGACATAATATATTCCCACTCACGTTGCCTCAGTGGAGAGTTAAGGACTGGGGTGAGAAGACCGAGGCATCGTGGAATCCGAGATTCCATGCTTACCCGTAAAATACTTAGGGGGTGGGTGGGTGGGGGGGCTAAAAATTTGACTGCACTTCTTTCCCGTGCTCCCCCCATCTACTAATATCCTCTTCAGCAGAAAAGGTGAAGAATTGCTCCGAAACTTGATATCATGTGTTGCGCTCTGTTGTACAGGTATAACACAGAAAAGACACCTACACTTGAACAGAACTTTATTGCCCGACAATTGTACATGATATGGCAACTATCATTACACAAAGTACCAAATGACTGACACTTGGTTTTATTCCGACTGCTGTACCACATGAGAAAGAGCCATACACTCTTTGTGTCTGGCGGTAGGCTGTTCCAGACATTGGGCCCACGGTAGGCTATTGATCTTCTGAAGGTCTCTCGCTTAGGCTTTGGGACAACCAGTTGACTACTTGCTTTGGTTGTTCGTGTACTCTGGTCCCTGCAGTACACAAACATCTAGCGCATGTAGGGTGGTAGTCGCATATAACTTCGGAGCTTTGGATAATCCACACAGATCGGAGATATCCCTCTGGTGAAACATTCGGCGCTAGAA
>NW_023365758.1:504678-506575 GCF_000003815.2 Branchiostoma floridae
AAGTTCCTACATTTCCCTTCATTTAATCATCTCGCAATCCTTATTCTTCTCCTTTCCCTTTTCCCAATCCTTATTGTCTTCATTCCCCCAATCCCTTATATTTACTCCCTCACCTCTGTGCCTTTCCGTACAAAACCCTCTACGTATGCATTAAGCCACCTTGACAACACAGCAGCATCCCCTATGGTCTGCTGCGCATGCTTGTTGTTATCAACAGGGTGGGTGTAAGACTATCACAGTCACAGTCATCAGTCTTTAGGTGTTCCTCAGGAATGCAGATTGATCCCTGGTTCTCAGCTAAGTTCCTTGGGCGCCTAAGGTCCGGCTCGAGTGGGACCTGTCCAATCCGAACTCAGTGGAATGGTCGACGACCAGTCCGATTAGATAGAGAACCCTTAGAGATTACCTGAGACCAACCTCTCCCAGGTTTACAGTAGTTCAACTCATCTTGCGTCGTGTTGGAAATCAAACATTGATTTCTCTGCGTATACAAGAACAATATTCTAGCTGCAGAGAAAGCTATCACCACAATGCTTGCTCAGTATCCAACCTGTAACTGTCGACCTTACGCACAGTTCTATGTATTTCAGTCTGGACAGGCCCCACTCGCTTCCCGGACCACCAGGCCGAAGCCAGTATGGGTGGCAACAGCTTAAGGGAGCTGAACACGGTCCACGAGTGAGAACTAGGCCAGCTAAAGGTAGCCAATAAACAGGAACACAGAAAATCCAATGGTAGGAAGGAATGTGACACGAGAAACTCGTCATGATCTTTGTCTTTATTCAAAACTTGCAAAACAAGAAAACGCAAACACCGGTTCAGTCGACGGTAAAATCACCATCCAACATTACCGTGCAGACGCTGCGGACCTTATCGAAAATTGCATGTCGCCCAAGGTCACAATCTAATTGTGACAACCGAAGTTCCATTGTTCCCATTGTGTCCTCCATTCCTTTGACCTTTACTTCTGACCTGTCCAACAAGGTAGGTCTTCACTGTACTACCGTGCGGTCTTGTTACCTACCATGGATTTGTTCACCAACCATGCAAGAAACCAAACAAAATCTGAGGTTGTCCAACAACCTGTCGTCATATCAAATGAAACACCGACTCAAATCAAACAAAGTTACGATTACCGTTCACCGGCGCCCGTTGTCTTACAGCGAAAATCCACTATACCGTCTGACGCACCCCGCTGTCCAACAACGAATTCTCTACACGATTGTCCAACAATCTCACCACACCGTCCACCGGTGCCGTTGTTCAACAGCGAGTACAATATACAACCATGTACTGCACCCCACCGTCCGACGGTGCCGCTGTCCAACAGCAAATACAACATACAGTCATATACTGCACCACCCCCTCCAACGGTGCCACTGTCCAACCGCAAATACCACATACAACAAAGTACTGTACCACACCGTCCAACGGTGCCGCTGTCCGACAGCGAATACAACATGCAACCATGTACTTGTACTACACCGTCCAACGGTGCCGCTGTCCAACGGCGAATACAACATACAACCATGTATGTACTGTACCACACCGTCCGGCGGTGCCGCTGTCCAACAGCGAATACAACATACAACCATGTACTGTACTACACCGTCCGACGGTGTCCGCTGTCCAACAGCGAATACAACATACAACCATGTATGTACTGTACCACACCGTCCTACAGTGCTGCTGTCCGACAGCGAATACAACATACAACCATGTACTATACCACACCGTCCAACGGTGCCGCTGTCCAACAGGAATACAACATACAGTCATATACTGCGCCACACCGTCCGGCGGCCACGCTGTCCGACAGCAAATGCAATATACAACAAAGTACTGTACCACACCGTTCAACGGTGCCCGCTGTCTGACAGCAAATACAATATGCAAC
>NW_023365758.1:507018-549826 GCF_000003815.2 Branchiostoma floridae
CCGTCCGACGGGGTCTCGTGGTCAACAGCAAATACAATATACACAAATTACTGTACCACACCGTCCGACGGTGCCGCTGTCCGACAGCCAATACAATATACAACAATTGCTGTACCAAACCGTTCGACGGTGCCGCTGTCCGACAGCAAATACAATATACACAAATTACTGTACCACACCGTCCGACGGTGCTGCTGTCCGACAGCGAATACAATATACAACAATTACTTTATTACGTCAACCGACGGTGCCGTTGTTCGACGGCGAATTCTAACCAATTAAAACATTAAATCGATCGACGATCCTCAGTCATACAGAGTCAAAACCTAAAGTTTCCCCACAAAAGTTACGTCCTCGGTACTAAGAAATCAGACCACTGCGCCCCGCTGATCAGCCTGACAGGAGCTGGGGAGGAGCGAATACCGGGTTAGTGCAAAACTGCGACCCACTCCGAAACTACGTCCCGCTGATCAACCTGACAGGAGCTGGGGAGGAGCGAATACCGGGTTAGTGCAAAACTGCGACCCACTCCGAAACTACGTCCCGCCGATCAACCTGACAGGAGCTGGGGAGGAGAGAACGCCGGGTTAGTGCCGAACTGGGCCCCGCCAGTCAGCCTGACAGGAGCTGGGGAGGAAAGAACGCCGGGTTAGTGCCGAACTGCTCCCCGCCGATCAGCCCGACAGGAGCTGTGGTGGAGAGAACGCCGGTTTAGTGCAGACCTGCGACCCGCCCCGAACTGCGCCCCGCCGATCAGCATGACAGGAGCTGGTAAACTGGAAGAAGGGCACATCACATGTTACGTCATCGCGGCAAAAATTACTGAGAAAACAGAAACATCACGAGTTCACGACGGTTAAAAGATCTCTTACTAGCGTACAGGCTGTCCGACAACCTGAAGTGCCAAAGCAAACACTTTCAGAAAGGATATCACAGTCAACTTGGAATCACCGCTGCAAATTGTTGACTACTGCCCGAGTATTGAAGTCTTTGAGCCTGGTCCAACCACTTTCCGGGCTGTTGACTGCTCCACAGATTGCAGAAATGCTGGCCTAGCACAGAAAACCATGGCAAAATTGTACGGTAAAACAGACAAGCAACACTGCTAAAACGAGAGCAGCCCAATCAGGCAACTCTACCCGAAACATGGCGCTTCGGCACACACAGAAAACACTGACCACCACTTTTACGACTGCCCGAAGTTTCCAAAAAATGGCTTAACTCACCCACAGCGGTGTCAGTAATAAGTTTAACCACTGTTGTCGTCAGGGGAGGAATGTCAGGTGCTCCTCCAGGCCCTCGGTGATCAGTTCAGTGTTGTTCTGCTCCATTAGGCTCCTTGCGCGAGAAAACAAGGATTACGGCAGTCCTGGTGGTGATACAGCCTTGTCTGAATACCTAACTCATGCGAAAAAACAAACAAACAAGGAAATCAAAATGCATCCAAGTTAACAGCCAAGTTAACCACGCTAAGTTGAATCAATCTCACCTGCGCACCCAAACACGTGCGCTCCACATACAGATGCAAATTCCACTCATAAATGACACGAGTATCAGAAAGAACATTTGAAAACTCGAATAAGCTCTAAAACACAAGCTGCACGCCTTAGGAAAGGTGAGCAAACAAATTCACAGAATAATGAAACGAAATTCAGACAGCAAAATGTCTCTGCACTGAGAACACTGTCCCGCCAAAGCGCGGGAAACAGACCGCCAAACAAAAATTCCAGAACACGCCATAAGGCGGCAAGGCAATACTGCGTACCTTCTAGGTTAGTGATACTAACGCCATAGGAAACTACTCAGTCATTTGCTGCCGGCAAGATACGTTCCCAGAAGTAAAAGATGTCACCGACTTGCACATGGCTGGTACAGCGCTACAGGAGCTCTGCTAGACAACGTCCTGTTCGTACGGCTCATGATTCACTTGTGAATGGAGGGGGAGTTATATCACATGTCATGAACTCACGCGAGTGGAGATCTCGCGAGAGTTCATTCCATTGTGATATCATTGGGAATCAGATATAATTTCCTGCACTTGGCAGGGATTTGTGAACTGCCCTCTTCCCAGCCCACTGACCCAGTTACAAAATATCAATGTTCGTACATGTTACAAGAAATGATGAATCTATGTTTGAGCAGTTTAGAAACTAACAGAAATAATGTATTTGATTTGAAATGTTTCTAATATTAATGCATACAGTAGAAAATATTAAGAACGTCAAACAGATGTCTTCCTATCACGTGTGGGGTAATCAGGTATATCAACTTTGACCCTCGACCTCTACAGCGCCAATAGGTCAGTCTGCCTGTCCGCCATTTTGACTTGTTGGGGTGTCATAGCACGATTCCTTTGTGTCCAGTTTTGGAGCATTTTTCAAGACATATCAACATTTCAGCAATTAATCGGCACCATAAACCGGCAGGTAAGACATTTGTGTACAGCCTGTAGCCTGTCCACTCTTCGTCTGGTTATTATTTTGTAACAAAGGTTTAGAAAAAAAAAGGTTCATTTTTGGAAGACTGATCGATTTTCGAAAGGGGAGGGGGGCATAATTTTCACGACGTATAGGGCTGTGTACCCAAAACCCGTACCTGTACCGTACCTGTAAAATCATTAAGGTACAGGTCCGGACCTAAACATCTGTGTAACTGTACCTAAGCAAACTGTGCGTGTGTGCGTGTGTGCATGTATGCGCATGCATGTATGAATGTGTGTGTACATGCATACATGTGTGTGTGTTTGTGTATATGTTTTTGTATATGAGCGTTAGCCTCTACCAGGCTACTCCCCTAGCGTACTGTAGTCTCTATTTGTCCAATTTCTACAATTAGACCACCGATTCACGAAGCCTGGTAGAGGCTATATGAGCGTGTGATTCTGCATGTCTACGTGTGCATTCAATTATGGATGATTTACTGTTGTTTTCAGAAATGGACGAGAGAAGCGGTGAGGTCGCTATGGACGATCTGTCGACTGTACATGCTGGGGACGAGACTAGGAGCATCGACGAATTAGACACCGGCAGGCAGCTGAACAAGGAAGAGGACATTACCTGCGAGGAAAAGTGCGGAGTAGAATCTGACCTTTCTCCCGTTCAGGGTCGAACAGAGCAGACGGACAGGCTTGCGGTGAAACGTACTGTGGACAGACGCTTCCTGTGTACGGAATGTGACTATAGGGCAGCCACAAATGCTAACCTTATAAAACACAAAAGAACACATACTGGTGAGAAACCTTACAAATGTGACCAGTGTGACTATGCTGCTACATGTAAAGGCTCTTTAGACAGACACATGGCTAATCACACCGGCAACAAACCCTACATTTGTGGGCATTGCGGATACAGGACGACTGAGAGGTGTCGCCTAACCCAACATATGAGAAAACATACCGGTGAGAAACCTTACAAATGCGACCAGTGTGACCTTTCTTATGCACATAAAGTTTCTTTAGACCGTCACCTTCTTACACACAGCGGAGAAAAGCCATTTCTGTGTGGACAGTGCGAATACAGGACTACAAACCGGTTTTACCTATCCGACCATATGAGGATACATTCAAGTGAAAAGCGCTACAAATGTGACCAGTGCGACTATTCTGCTGCACAGAAAGGTACTCTAGACCGACACATGCATAGACACACCGGCGAAAAACCCTACATCTGTGGAGAGTGCGGATTCAGGACGCCCGACAAGTCTTCCTTAACCAGACATATGAGAAGACATTCAGGTGTGAAACCTTACAAGTGTGACCAGTGCGATTATTCCGCCGCACAGAAATTTGCCTTGTACAGACACATGGCAAAGCACACTGGAGAAAAACCCTTTATATGTGGGAAGTGTGAATACAAGACAAATGTCTTATCTAGCTTAACCATACATATGAAAAAACATACAGGTGTGTACAACTTCATGTGTGGAGAGTGCGGATATAGGACGGCTTACCGCCGTTCTTTAACCGTACATATGAGAACACATACTGGCGTAAAACCTTATAAGTGTGGCCAGTGTGACTATTCTGCTGCAAAGAAAGCAAATTTAGATCGACACATGGCTACACACACCAGAGAAAAACCCTTCATGTGTGGAGAGTGCGGATACAGAACTGCTCGCAAGTCTGACCTATCTCGACATATGATCAAACATACGGGAGAAAAAACATATAAGTGTGACCAATGTGACTTTTCTGCTACAAAGAAAAAGTATCTAGACGATCACTTGGCCAAACACACTTCTTGAGAAAACAACACACGTCTTAATGATATAGTAGACAGTTACAGATGCATCAAGGTTGACAGGTCTAAATCATAACTTAGTCAGAAACAGACAAATAGTAGCGATGGAGACTAAAAGCAAAAATATGATCGGTGCAACTTTCCTGCTTCATGGATAGTAGTTTAGACGTACACATGGTTGAACGCGCCTGTGAGCAACACTTCATGTCTTGTAGATGTTAATACTATACCCTAGACCTCGATAGCTGCCCTTCTAAACACAGGTATTACATGTCTTAATCAGAGCACGTGAAGCTGTATTACATAGTATTTTTAGCTATAAACTTCCGTGAATTGTAGTTAATAATTTGATAAGCTAAGATATTTGCCATTTTAATTTAACACCTGATTTACTTTTATTTACTGATAATTATTTTCTAAATGCATCGAAACGTTGTATCAAATTTATTTGATGCATTATCATGGAAATATAATGATCTACATCATTTAGAAGATGAAATCAATTGTTTTTGGTTATTGTTCGAAAGCATTGAATGTGTATTATAATTTGGCACCTGTGCATATAACTGCTGTTTTGATTTCTGTAATATAATTTTCTTTTAAGTCATGTTATTTGTTATGTCATTTGATTGTATTACTTCTTTGGTTACATATTATAATAGTTAATATAAGAATATAACTAATATTAATTTTTATAGAGCAGTGGTGCCTAGTGTAAGCGCCGATTTTTTTTTCCTTTCGCCCACACGTTCTATTGTTTGTTGTAACTTATGTTATTTCTTGTTTTCGTGCAAATAAATAGACAGATAAATAGAAAAAAATTCTCGACTTCAGATATTTAAGCTTCTTGTAAAATGAGTAAGAAGCGTTTCTTCTAGAAAGAAACGTTATTAGTTATGCATGCCGTGCGTTATTAGTTATGCATGCCGTGCATTTAATTTATCAAAGTTGCTATTTATAAATCGGACGTTCTACTCGAATGAACTGGATTTATCCGCACGGTGGAGTATTTTCTGTTACGTCACAACCCGAAGCTAATTTTCCCTAACTAGAGAGGAAACATTTTTGTGAAAATGCAGAATTTTTCCCAGCAGTTTTAACGGTCACTAGTCGACCGCTAAATTTTCCGTAGCAACTTTTTGATTCCGCAAATCCTCCCCGCCACCTCTTGCCGCTGCACTGATTACTATGTGGTTATATACATTCACATGCAAGCTCTGTTTCTTTACCAAAACATGCCCACAAATGTAGAACAGAAAGTCCCAAGGTTTTGGTGGGTTTTTATGTTCTGGTCGCAAGACAAATGTATTGTTTATATGAGATGGCTGTTTAAAAGGAAAAAAAAATTACACTTGAAATGTTTTTCCCTCCGTGAACTCGAACCCGGGTTGAACCAGGATCCATGCTTTACGATCCCGCTCATTCCAACAGCGGGAAAATGCAGAACAAAAAATCTGAAATACGGGTTTTAACGTTGTGGTTGCAAGACAAATGTATTCTTATACTAAATTGATGTTTAAAAGGGAAAAAAGGACAACTGAAAAAAAGTCTACAACTTCGGTCTCGAACCCGGATCGATCCAGCAACAAAAGCGTACGAGGCAGTGCACTGACCATTCGGAAACTTGGCACATGGGTGATATATAGAGCTTTTAACAGGTATAAAAAAGGTACTGCATAAGTCCGTTCATAATTTCCAAGATTACACTTGAACAAAAAAATTACACTTAAAAATTTTTTCCCTCCGCGAAATCGAACCCGGGTTGAACCAGGATCCATGCTTTATGATCCCGCTCATTCCAACAGCGGGAAAATGCAGAACAAAAAATCCGAAATACGGGTTTTGACGTTGTGGTTGCAAGACAAATGTATTCTTATATTGAATTGATGTTTACAAGGGAAAAAAGGACAACTGAAAAAAAGTCTACAACTTCGGTCTCGAACCCGGATCAATCCAGCAACAAAAGCGTACGAGGCAGTGCACTGACCATTCTGAAACTTGGCACATGGGTGATATATAGAGCTTAACAGGTATAAAAAAGGTACTGCATAAGTCCGTTCATAATTTCCAAGATTCCAAGGTCCAATTTTCTGAAGATAATGTTTTTGTGTGAAAAATTAACGATTTCATTCGTTCCATGGCGGGCAACTTCCTCCTGGAGCACCTGCTTGGTCGAAGGCATGGCTGAGGCCTGAGTTTTTCGCTGCCATAATGAAAACTCGATGCCGAGTGTCATTTTGTGTCCTGTGCGTTGATAGGTTCACCTCTGACGTATCCCCGAGAAAGTTGGACTTTCGGCCAATTAGATATGATCCCTTTGATAAGCAAGTCAGCACTGTCGGTGACTTTTAGTTTTTTTAATCAAATCATCTGTTCCAGTCAGACTTGTCAAAATTTTAAAGGAAGTACAGTCAAACCTGCCCAAGACCACCACCCGGGGGACCGGACAAAAGCGGTCGATTTGGACAGGTGGTCGATGAGAAGAGTATCGACTCAAAACATGCCCGATGCAAAGTATAAATGGTTTCCGTTGTGTTTAATGGCAAATAGCAAGCACGCTGCACGCACGCAAAGAAGCGAGGTCTTAAATGTCAAATACAGCACGCACACTGTAAATTGTAAATCTAACCCCAATCTTTTATCGAGCTTTTATACGATACAGTGTTTTAAAGCTCAGTATTTGTACATTAACGTTTTAGACGGTAAGGGAACTTTGATGCTGTCAGTTACCTTACAAGCCTTTATGCGTTGCTGTGTTCTTGATCGCCGTATCTGAAATAACTACGGTGCACCTTTCGAATTCGATGCCCGGTACGTCCCGATAGCGTACTTACCCACGGGTGAACGTGCAGTACAGTTGGACAAAAGCACACACACAGATCTTTTTTAAAAAGGTATGAGCTACACAGATCTTTCTTTAAAAAGTATGAGGCTATATACGCTTCAGCATTCGTTCACTTTATAATGATACAGACTATAAAAAAAAAAAAAAACTTCTGTAACAACTAAATTCGGATTTTCTTACAACGGATTTTTCACCCATATTACAGTAGACTGCCCCATTGACCGCCGCCATCTTTATTCTAAACATAACATCATAATGGCAGTCAAAATCCGACGCAAACTGGCCGATTTTGTGCAATCGCGCTAATTATCATCAAAAATCGATGAAAACCTCAATTTTGAAAATTATGCGGTCGTTATGGGTCCAAATTTGGACCGGTCGCGGTCGCATTGGCCAGGTTGTCGTTGAGAAAAGGTCGCTTAATGCTTACGTCAATAGGGAGAAAAAATCGGGACCTAGAAAAAGCGGTCGAAATGGCCAGGTGGTCGCTGAGAAGAGGCGGTCGCTCGGGCAGGTTTGACTATATCTAAACTTCCAACCTGAAAGTCTTTCTCACAACTGTGTAATCAGGTATATCAACTTTGACCCTCGATCCCCCCAAGCGCACAAAGGTCAGTTTGCCAGTCCGCCATTTTGAATTGTCGGAGCAACACGCACACGATTCCTTTGCTCCAGTTTGAGGCTGTTTTCAGGACAATTCGACACTTCAACGATAAATCAGCACCAAAAAACGAAAGGTAAAACATTTGCCAACCTCTTGTCCGTTCTTCGTCCGACAATTCTTTATTTTCTTTACTAGACCAGAAGTCGTATTTTTTCTAGGGAGAGGGGGGCATGAAATTATTTGCGATGTAATTTATTTTGAGCGAGGCTATCGACACATGTACGGGAGCCCTTATATACAAAATCTTTAAACCATTGACACACCGGGATGCCAGCCAATTAGAGCTGGTCATATGGGTAAGGTTATGCCGTTTATGTCTCACGAATATGTAAATGAGAGACAGAAAATGAGAAGAATGATGCCAAAGACAATTAGTATAGAGTTACAGGACTTTGGAAGTAGTTTGTGTTGTACGTGAGATAACAACTGTATAGTCCTTTTATTTTAAAAATCCTGCCCGATGACTAGTTGCACTTACAGTCTCGACGTCATATAGTAACATGACATGGCACTAGTTTCTAATCGTAATTGTTGTTTCTAATTAACTGCAACGTACTGCATTTACTATTGTTGAGTTTGACTTCTCCGAAGGCAGTGGTTAAAGAACTGTCCCACGTTCTGGAAAATAAGTGGGGTTTTTGTGATTTTGACAAAAACGTAGTCTTTTGGTAAGTAAGTACTAGTAAATAAGTAGTGCCTCTGTGACTTGAATTGTCCTTAAATCGTAAAAGCTCAATGGCAACAGTTTGAAACTTTGAACCATTCTTTATGTCTCGTAGTGAGGACATCGACTTATAAAATGTAATTCACTTTCCACTGCATTATTAGCAATGGACAAGATAAGCAGCGAGACTGCCATGGACGACCTGCCAACTGTACATGCTGGGGACGAGACAAGCTGCAGTGACACATTAGGCACCGGTAGGCAGCTGAACAACGAAGGGGACATTCCATGCGAGGAAAAGTACGGGGTAGAATCCGACCATCCTCCCGCAGAGGGTCGAACAGAGCATACAGCCAGACTTGCCCCTAAACGTACTGTGGATAAACGCTTTGCTTGTACGGTATGTGGCTATATGGCAGCCTCAAAGGCTTACCTACGAAAACACACAAGAACACATACTGGTGAAAAACCATATAAATGTGACCAGTGTGACTATGCTGCTGCACGTAAAGGGTCTTTAGACAAACACATGGCCAATCACACTGGCAACTGGCCATACATGTGTGGGCAGTGCGGATACAAGACGACTGAGAGGTGTCGCCTAACCCAACATATCAGATTGCATACCGGTGAGAAACCTTACAAATGTGACCAGTGTGACTTTTCTTATGCGAATAAAGATTCTTTAGACCGGCACCTTCTTACACATAGTGGAGAAAAGCCATTTCTATGTGGACAGTGCGAATACAGGACTACAAACAGGTATTACCTATCCGACCATATGAGGATACATTCAAGTGAAAAGCGCTACAAATGTGACCAATGCGACTATTCTGCTGCACAGAAAGGTACTTTAGACCGACACATGCTTAGACACACCGGTGAAAAACCCTACATCTGTGGAGAGTGCGGATTCAAGACGCCTGACAGGTTTTCCTTAACCAGACATATGAGAAGACATTCAGGTGTGAAACCTTATAAGTGTGACCAGTGCGATTATTCTGCTGCACAGAAATTTGCCTTGGATAGACACATGGCTAAACACACTGGAGAAAAACCATTTATATGTGGGAAGTGTGGATACAAGACCAATGTCATATCTAGCTTAACCATACATATGAAAAAACATACAGATGTGTACAACTTCATGTGTGGAGAGTGCGAGTACAGGACGGCTCACAAGTCTTCTTTAACCGCACATATGAGAACACATACTGGCGTGAAACCTTATAAGTGTGACCAGTGTGACTATTCTGCTGCAAAGAAATTTGCCTTGGATAGACACATGGCTAAACACACTGGAGAAAAACCCTTCTTTTGTGGAGTGTGCGGATACAGAACTGCAGACAAGATTGACCTATCTCAACATGTGATCAAACATACAGGTGAAAAACCATATGAGTGTGACCAATGCGACTTTTCTACTACAACGAAAAAGTATCTAAACAAGCACTTGGCCAAACACACGTCTAAACAAAACACACTTCTTAATGATATAGTTGATAGTTGCAAATCATAATTTATCCAGACACAAAGTACTTCTTCTTCTTCTTCGTGTCATCACTACACTTTCCTTGCAGTAGACACAAAGTACTGATGGAGACTAAAAGCAAAATATGCTCAGTGAAACTATTCTGCTTCATGGAAAGTAGTTCAGACTTACACACGGTTAAGCAAGTCTGTGAGCAACTCTACATGTGTTGTAGATGCTAACCCTAGACTTTGATAGCTCCTCTGGCAAACATAGATACTAGTAATAAGAAATTTATTGCACGACAATTGTACACGATACAATGTATGGCAACACCTATTACACAAAGTACAAAGTAGAGGTATAGGATAAAGCTTAACAACCAAGTTAACATAACAATTAGGGCTAAAATAATTCTTTGGTATAGTATTACAGCGGAGTAGGCTAATCATTAGTTTTGGTATTCTTTCTAATAGCAGAGCAGTCCTTGATATATTTGCCTATTTTTGACGTATAAAAATATATTCAAATCTGTTTGTAACATCATTACATGACTCAATCAGAGCACATGAAGCTGTATTATATACCATTTATTGCTATACATGCGAGTTGATACACTTCAGTGAATTGTAGTTAATAATTTTATAAACTTAAATATTTGCCATTTTAACTTAACACTTGATTTACTTTTATTTGCTGATAATCATTTTTTTCAAATGCATCGAAACGTTTGTGTATGGAATTTATTTGATGCATTATCATGAAAATATGATGATTTACATCATGTTGAAGAGAAAATCAATTGTCCTTGGTTATTGTTCGAAGCATTAGATGTGTATTTACATGTACACTGTATTATAATTTGCACCTATGCATAACTGATTAATTTCTGTAATAAGATTTTCTTTTAATCCTGTTATTTGAGATATCATTTGATTGTATTCGTTGGCTACATACTATAACTAATTTTAGATTTTATGGAGCAGTAGTGCCTACCGTAAGCATTGAATGTTTGTTCCTTTCTCCAACACGTTTCTTGGTTTTTTACAACTTATGTTATTTATTGTTTTCGTGCAAATAAATTGATAAATGAATAAACTTTTCTCGACTTCAGTTATCCAAGCTTCTTGTAAAATGAGGAAGAAGCATTTCTTCTTGAAAGAGCTTCGTACTAGTTATAATAACAAGTTGTGCACTTGATTTATTTATTCATCTGCCGTCCATTCCAAGTCACCACAAGGGTTTTCATTGTCGTATAATTTATGCTTTCAATTCTTTAAATTATATGCCTGGGAGATTTACTAATTTCTTAATATTTCCCCATTTGTATAAAACTTCACTTTCTGCGCAGCTCCGGGAAATACCCCCCCCCCCCTAGAAATGTAGATGCCTTAATATATTCACAACAGCAATATGAATTCATCAGGTATACAAACTCTGACCTTTGAGGTCAGCGGAAGAAATTGTCATTTTCCAGAAGGGAGTGTCCGCCATTTTGATTTATCGGAGTATCATATTCATCATATTCCGTCTCCAGTTTCGGCATTATCAAGACAATTCACCACATCAGAAATTCAACAGCATTGCAGACTGACAGGTAAAACGTTTTTAATCGCTTGCGTTAATTCTAGGTCTGCTAATTACTTAAGAAACGGCTAAGAAACGGGAAAGCGGATTGGGCTAATTGTGTAGAGGAGGGGCGCTTTTTTTTTAAATTTTTTTTTTAAATTTATTTATTGTATTTTCAATTATTTACACACAGGGGGGGGGGGGCGCTTTACGATGTAAACATCGGACATCGACAAGGAGTAGCGATTCAAATCAGTAGCATAAATGGTTATTATGGATTATGTGGATTATGATTTTGATTTGTCTGCCGTCTTTCATGTTTCATTTGTACTTATGTGTTCCGATGTCTTTGTCTATTTATTTTCTTTGTAATAAGCTTTTATTTCATTGTATTGTGAAACTGGGCGCTATTGAAAATCATTTTGTTTAAACTGAATAGGCTGCCCAGGCGTTTCAAAATAAACAAACAAACAAATATCTTGATATGTGATGTTTAGGCTAATGGTGGTAGATATTGATGTTTTCTAAGGTTGGTAGATATTGATATGTGATGCATAGAATTGGACATAGGTATCGATATGTGATATTAGATATTATGACATATTATATTAGATATGATATGATGGTATACGTGATACTATTGAACTGCTATATAATACTAATTGATATTGGTTGTTTTATTGTCAACGCCACAAGTGAGATCGAAAGAAAGAGGAAATAAAGAAAGGTACGTATTATATTGTGTAGTCAAGTCACGTTTTTCGCACAACTATTGCATAAGAAACAATGTATGGCAAATATCAAATACTACGAACAACCACATACTATCTAAATGTACATTTGTGTACTAAATCTAAAATCATTGCTCAATTGAAAATTAACAACATTTTCAATATTTCTCTACTTGTTTGTGGTGATATTATATGGTCAATGATATTTTCCTTTCATCATCATCATTATAATGATAATGTTCATGCCCGCCCGTAGGCTAAAAGCACAAAGGACCATATGTGGTCTAATGGATAAAAAGGAAGAACTAATACAGAAAATTCAAACCGAATTGGATGAAAAACGAGCTAAAACATCATGTATTTATGTAGAATATATCATAAACTATTGTTAACCGCTAAATCTAATGTATTCTTCTTTCTTTTTAAAACACGTGGAGACATACTGTGTTAATCGCATGATCATTCCTGCATTACATCAAGTATTATAATAAGGGCATATTGTCAGATTGGTCCAGGACAACGAGGCAGGTATAGATAATGGCATGACAAGGTATAAATAAAAGTGGACATATTAATTGTTTCTCTTCAATGTTGCATGATTCGTTTTGTTAACTCGTTCTCAGAAATGGACCATAGCAGTAACGAGGTTGCAATGGAAGACCTGCCAGCTACACACCATGGTGGTAGCGGAACGAGTAGCAGCGAGACATCAGACACGGGAAGGCAGCAGAACAAGGAGGTGGGCGTTCCATGCGAGAAAAGGTGCGGAGTAGAATCTGACCATCCTTCAGCACGGGTTGGGAAGACGGACAGGCTTGCGGTGAAGCATCGTGTCGAGTGTACGGAATGCGACTGTCCCCCTGCACAGGGTCTAACAGAGCAGACGGACAGGCATGCGGTGAAACGTTCTGTGGACGTACGCTTTGAGTGTACGGTATGTGGTTATAGGACAGTCACAAGGACTAGGCTAACCATACACATAAGAAAGCATACTGGTGAAAAACCCTATAAATGTGACCAGTGCGACTATTCTGCTGCACAGAAAGCAAATTTAGGCCAACACATGGCTAAGCACACCGGAAAACAACACACAGACAGACTTGAGGTGAAACGTTTTGCATGTACGGAGTGTAGCTATAGGGCAGCCACTAAGTACGGCTTATTACAACACACGAGAAAACACACCGGTGAAAAACCCTTCAAATGTCACCAGTGTGACTTTTCTACTGCGCACAAAGTTTCTTTACACCGCCACCTTACCCATCACAACGGAGAAAAGCCATTCATGTGTGGACAGTGCGGATACAGGACGGCTGTTAAGTCTAGTCTATCCGAACATATCAAAATACATGTGAAACCATACAAGTGTGGCCAGTGTGAATATTCTGCTGTACATAAATGCATTTTAGACAAACACATGGCCAAACACACTGGCAGAAAGCCTTACATTTGCGGTGAGTGTGGATACCGGACGGCGGACAAGACTATCTTAACCGTACATATGAGAATACATGCTGGTCTGAGACCGTTTAAGTGTGACCAGTGTAACTATTCTGCTACACAAAGTGCAACTTTACGCCAACACATGACCAGGCACACTGGAGAGAAACCCTACACGTGCGAGGAGTGTGGTTACAGGACAGCTCACATGTCTCACCTACGTGAACATATTAGAAAACACACAGGTGAGAAACCCTACAAGTGCGACCAGTGCGGCTATTCTGCTGCACGAAAGAACACTTTAACGCAACACATGGCTACACATACGGGAAACAAACCCTACGTGTGTGGGGAGTGCGGGTTCAGGACGACAACTAGTTCTAGCCTAGCCGTACATGTGAGAAAACATACAGGCGAGAGACCTTACAGATGTGACCATTGCGAATATTTTGCTGCAACGAAAAGTATTTTAAACCGGCACATCGTCAGGCGACATTTACGAATTCAGGACGGTTGACAGGTGTAGCATTTCCACATACTTGAAAAAAATACAGGTACTCATTGCGCATATCAAGTTTTTTCACTTTCCTTTTGTTTAGGTCCCACACAATTTGAACAGTCCTAATGATCTAGAATTTTAGACTGTGATAGTTGCTGTTTTGAATAGTTTTGAATAGATAGTGCATGCCTTAATATTATGGAAATACCAGACACCATGGGAAAGTACAGTTACCAAACAACAACCTATGAGGGACCGGTTTCAATTGATTTGAAGTCTGTTTTGCTTAAGTGTGTAGCATATATAAAAACTGTATTTCATTCCCGTCAAATACTTACCAGGTAGAACTGTATGTAACGTTTATATTGAAATTCAGGAGAATTTCATTTCAATAGGGATGTTACGTTAGATATGGAAGGATGATATTATTTGTGAGCTAAAACTCTTGGATATTAAGGTGATATGATATTGATAAGATGTGATATGTCATATTCTATTCAAATTAAGACTGTTCATAATATATTGATTTGTGGTATGATATTTAACCTAAGGTGTTGACATTTGATATTGTGCGTAGACTAAGGTTTACATATTGATATATAATGTTTTGGCATAGCTTGTTAGATATTGATATGTAATGTTTTGGCATAGCTTGTTAGATATTGATATGTAATGTTTATGCTACAACTGTTAAATATTGATATGTGAGGTACGTGATATAGGCTGTTTCATATGTCACAGATGTCTTGTTACACAATCGGAAATAAAAAAGAAGTCTGTCGTTTTCAAGATGTTGTTTTCGAGATGAGCTCCTCCTTAGTTTTATTGCTTGGCTTGCAACTCTGGTTTCTCAGCATCATGCGGGTCTTAAACATCACATAAATTAATCTCCAAGCAGATCCTACAATGGCATAAGATAGTGCCAAACTGGCCAAGGAGTGTAGTCTGCCAAGAGGTGTCTATATGCCTTGTAGCGAAACACAATCCTAAGCCGGCTTCACTCCTCTGCCAGCTTTTGATACTAATTTATGCTACCGTAGAATCTGCTTGGAGATTAACACATAGACGACGTCCAAAGAGCTCCCCTTCTCGGTTGTGTGGTGGTTGATACTGATGTTAGTTAGCTGAGGGTCCACTATACTTTATACAGTATACAAAATATAGGATGAAGGAGAATTCTTATTACACAACACACCGGAGAAAAAACATTCATGTGCGGACAGTGCGGATTCAGAACTACTCACAGGTATCATCTATCTGAACATTTGAGAAGGCACACAGGGGAGAAACCTTACAAGCAAGTGTGACCAGTGCGACTATTCTGATGCACGTAGAAATAATTTACGTCAGCACTTGGCCAACACACACTTCTTAGCGACACAGTTGATAGCCACGGATACAGGACGATGGGTGAATCTATCCGGACACATGCAAGACAGCACAGGTGAAGACATAAGTCACAAATATGATCGATGAAAATAGTTAACTACCTAAAAATAAAATTTTTGCTTAGTCATGGTTAAACGAACTGCATGTAACATGACCTTGACTTTGCACCAGATCACTAGAGCTAAAGAACGGATGAAAACCGGTTAATACACGGCGAATATTGAACATTGAATATACAATATAGAATTTCTGTATTCTTCGATATTCACTAATAAGTCTTTTACAAGTTTATCTTTGACGCCATTAGATGAACCATGCATTATAGTTTACAGTTTACAGTTACCGTTACTTCTGTCTTCAGTAGCGATAAGCAGTTGAACCAGGACATGCCATTGTCATCTGCATTAGTCACTGTAAGTGTTGCGTTACCGCTTGAGCCATTCAGAAACAGAGCCTTTCGGATGTTTCTTTACTGGAATATTTTGTCCAATCAGTAGGGTTCATTACGACGTAAGTGGTTGTGGCTATTTAGTGATTTACAAGGATTAACAATGCATTACTCTAAACATTAAACGACTCTCAGAGGAATTTTTGTCCAGAGTGTCTTGCTAAATTTTCGGGAATTGTATCACGTGTGTGTGTGTGCGCGCGCGTCTGTGCGGTGTGTGTCTCCGTGAGTATTTGTGTCAGTTAGGATGTGGGTTACGGAATACGCCTTGTTGTTTTTGTATGTTCTGGCGTCATGCGACATGAAAGTTGGCGCGTACTGATACTGTACGTATTTCAGACAAACGAAAAGGACGACAATCCAATCGGCAGTTTAAAAAGTGGTTTCGACCACCATAACCATATAAACTTATTACTATCCTAGACAGAAACAAAGGCCAGAGACAGATTAGTATAACAAATGACAAACTTACTGGTTACAAGATTCAAAATTTCTGTTTTGATAAAGAACACTAACAATGTGACACAAGGAAATTAAACTGTTACGTAATCCAAGGAGGATAAATCAGACAAAATCATTTTGATAATCAAGACAATACCATATACAACTTTTATTTTTTGATGTTGTTCAAGACTGGTCTTTCAAATCAGCCATATCAAATTTTTTTTATTAAAGTATCTAAATTTCCAAGATGTCTTCCTAACACGTCGGGTGCACCAGGGTAATCAGGCATATCAACTTTGACCTTCGACCTCCATAGCGTAGAAAGGTCAGTTTGGCTGTCCGCCATTTTGGTTTGTCTGAGTATCACGATTCCTTTGTAGTCCCTTGTGTCTCCAGTTTTCAAGACAATCCGACAATTCAGCAATTAATTAGAACCACAAACCAGAAGGTAAAACATTTGACATCTATCTGTCTGATCTTCGTCTAGTAGTTATTTATTTTCTTTACTTGTAGTTGTAGTTGTATTTTTTCTGATTATTCTCTACTACTACTCAGAGTACTACGGAGAAATCTGTTCTGTTCTTTATGCGATTTTGACTGTATAATAAAACTACAGTTCAATTTACGTTTTGTGGACGACAAAGGTAACAGAATGAACCCCAGCTAGGTATCAATCGTTACCTGTACTACGTAAACATCTGTTGAGTTTCTTACTGATAGCAAGGACGTTACGTTGATGTAACGTCCTTGGTGATAGTGGGCACAGATTTTGAAGGGTTTCAGAGCCAAAATATTCTCCGCACTGGTAGTCTCAGCACTCGGTTTCCAATGCCGATAGGTCAGGTATTCCAGTGCTGAAGCTCACTAAACAATGGACTTGCAGTGCAGACATCCACTTCAGGTGTTAAAAAGCTAAGAGAGGAACCCGGTTTTAATTTTAATTTTTTTTTTACTAAATTGTCATTCAGGGTGTGAGCATACCATGATTATGTTTGTGTGTGCGCGCGCGCGCGTGTGTGTGTGTTCGTGCGCGCGCGTAAGTGTGCATGTGGGTATTTCCTATCTTTTAATTTCGTATGATTTATTGTTGAATAGGCGAGATTGCCATGGACGATCATCCAGCTACACACCCTGGCGACGAGACAAACAGCAGCGAGACACCGGACACCGGAAGGCAGCAGAACAAGGAAGGGGAAATTCTATACCAGGAAAAATGCGGAGTAGGATCTGACCATCCTTCCACACAGGACCCAACAGTGCAGACGGACAGAGTTGCGGTGAAACGTACTGTGGATAAACGCTTCGAGTGTACGGAGAGTGACTATATTGCTGCAACAAAGGCTGACCTAATGAAACACACAAGAAAACATACTAGTGAGAAACCCTATAAATGTGACCAGTGCGACTATTCTGCAGCACAGAAAGTTCATTTAGACCGACACGTGACTAAACACACCGGAGAAAAACCCTTCATGTGTGGGGAGTGCGGGTACAGAACGACTGACAGGTTTAGCCTATCCGAACATATGAGCAGACATACAGGTGAGAAACCCTACAAATGCGACCAGTGTGACTATTCAGCAATACGGAAAGTTTATTTAGGCCGACATATGACTAAACACACTGGGGAAAAACCCTACATGTGTGGGGAGTGCGGATACAGGGCCGCTGCCAGGTCTAGCCTATCCAAACATTTGAGAATACATACGGGCGTAAAACCATACAAGTGCGACCAATGCGACTATTCTGCTGGACACAAAGGTAATTTAAGCCGACACATGGCTCAACACACTGGCGAAAAACCCTACATGTGTGGAGAGTGCGGATATAGGACAGCTGACAGGTCCAACCTATCTCTACATATGAGAACGCATACGGGCGTAAAACCCTACAAGTGTGACCAATGCGACTATTCTGCTACACAGAAAAATACTTTTAAGTAACACATGGCTAGTCACACAGGCAAAAAACCCTACAAGTGTGGAGAGTGCGGATACAGGACGGCTGACAGGTCTTACTTGACCAGACATATGAGAAAACATACAGGTGAGAAACCATATAAGTGTGACCAGTGTGACTATTCTGCTGCACATAAAGTTTCATTCGACATTCATCTTACTAAACACACCGGTGAAAAGCCATTTATGTGTGGACAGTGCGAATACAGGACTGCTAACAGGTCTCACCTATCCGAACATATGAGGAGACATTCAGGAGAAAAGCCTTATAAATGTGACCAGTGCGACTATTCTGCTGCACACAAAGGTAATCTAGTCAAACACAAGGCTAAACACACCGGCGAAAAACCCTTCATGTGTGGAGAGTGCGGATACAGGACGGCTGACAGGTCTCACTTGACCGTACACATGAGAAAACATACAGGTGAAAAGCCCTATAAATGCGACCTGTGTGACTATTCTGCTGCACAGAAATGCAATTTAGACCAACATGTAGCTAAACACAATGGCGAATAACCCAACGTTCAGGGAGTGTGGATACATGGACGGCTGGCAGGTATTCCATATCCTTAGATATGACAGACAATTTACAATAGCACAGTGATACATTGTAAATAGACACAGGATGGGACACACCATGGAAACTATGAATGTGATCAGTGTGAATATACCCCTGCACATAAATCGATACATGGCTAAACACACAATTGTAGATACGATCATATTACGATGTGTGACCATACCGCCACTGTGACCTTAACAATTATGTGCGTATCTACTTTAGACCAACATATGGTCCTTTGACAAAGAATTGAGTTTTTTGAAAACTGACGCTTCACTTTTTTGCATTTTGCGACTTGCAGTCGCAAAATGCCTTCTATCCATAGTAGTCGCCGTTGTGATGGGGTGATGGGGTGATGGAGTGATGTTGAGATGAACGGACCTGTTCAATCCATGCCAAACATTTCTATACCTGTTAAAACAGGCCTTTCTTCAACATGTTCGCACTGGCGCAGTGGTTAGAGTTTACGCATTCTAAACCAATGCACCCGGTTCGAATTCGGGGAGGTAGATTTTTTTTTTTTCTTTTTTACATCCATTAAAATACTAATTTTTACATCCATTTGGCCACACCAATTTATTTCTTTGGTTAACGGATTCGCCGCTTCGTTTTTTTGCCGAATAGAAATAAAAATTAAAAGAAAAAAAACTTAAAAATGCCCGCAACAGAGCTCACTCAAAAACAGGCAGTGTAGTGAAATTTGCTGCAGTTCACGCAAATTTTAACAGGTGGCGTCTAGATCTAGATTCAGGCACATATGTGAATCTCTCCATGCGCCAATATCAGGTTTAGTTACTCTGTTCTATTTATATGACATTCTAATAACTAGGAAAAAACGTTCACACACGCAAACATTGGCAAAATGCCAGCTTTTTTAAAAGCACTTGTTTAACTAGGAACTGTAAAGAAGGGTCTAGTAAATTAGTTATCATTGTCGATTTGTGGGATATGCCTTTTTCTATTTATACATATGTATATTCCATAGTATAGACATTGATAGGTCATTCTGCATAAATAGATACAGTGGAAGCCAGTTAATTGCACATCGGATTAACGCACACTTCTGTTAACTGCACGGAATCCCACAATCCCAAACCGGTGCGGTCCAGCTAGATTACTTCGCATTATTGCACCAGTCGGATAATTGCACCAAATTCACTGGCAAATAGGCCGTGCAATTATGCGGATTCTACTGTTTTGTATTGTGTATGTATTGATATAACGCTCTCTTGTCGTTTCTTCTCACTGACATTTATTCATACATTGCATCAAATGTTTTTGATCAATTCAATGCATGGTTATCATATTATGACAATTTACAACACATTGAATAATAAAACCAACTGTAATATTTAAAACAGATGTTACTGCTGTAATAGACTGATGGAAAACTGCTGTAATAGACTGATGATTCTTCTGGTGGAAAATGCCTGGTTATTATTATTTATCACCCAAATATTGATATGACGCTCTCTTGTTGTTTCTTCTCACTCAAACTTTTTAAATATACAGTAGAATCTGCTTAATTGCACGGCCTATTTGCCAGTAAATTTGGTGCAATTATCCGGCTGGTGATTTGGGATTCTGGGATTCCGTGCAGTGTGCGTTAATCCGATGTGCAATTAACTGGCTTTAACTGTATTGAGTCAAACTTTTTTGTCAATCAATTAAGGCATGGTTATAACAGTATGACGATTTCCATTACATTGCAAAATAAGATAAACTGTTCTCTTAAACTCACAAAGTTTCTTGCAAGACCTTTTCTTGCTGGCTATGCATGTTATTACGATAAATACAGTGAATAGATTATAGTACTAGTATACAATATGAGTGTGCGTTTACGGGTAAGTACATTCAACCGCCCAATGAATTAATAATTCAATTACTCAATTAGTCGATCATTTCTGAAAATTCCACTAATCAGAGTCTGTTGAGAATATATAGGAAATGTGTCTGGCTGGTTGATTGTTAAAATTTTAGAACGACTTAGAGTCCATTCCAAGTCACCATGTGGTTTTTTAGGAGATATTTGTAATAAGTCTGAATTATTTTGAATAAAAGAATATCTAAGCCACAATAATAAAATTCTTTAAAAAAATTGACTAAGGAAATACTCATTTATTTGAATTCCTTTGAATATTTTAGAAACATTTTGAAAGTAAATGTACAAAAATATCTTTATTTAGAATAATTGTGAAACCTCTGTGTGATTCTTTCATAATTACAAATATTTACAAATATTTGTAAACTTTGCCAAATGGTAAAATTAGTTTATTGTCCCCATAAAAAGTGAGCCCTATTGTTGCCTCTGTATATTTTTAGATTTCACTACTGGGCACTGCAAGATCCTTTGTGGTGGGCCATTGTTGCATGACACCCAACCATACTTTGTAAGGATGTGTGAATTGCTATCTTCCTGGCCCACTGACCCATTTACAAAATGTTATAAAAAATGCTAGAAAATGGTAAACAGTGGTAGAATGCTGTTATCATTATTTAGAAACCATTAGAAGTATCCAAATTCACATCATGATTATTTCCAAAGTTTTACAGGACCGGGGAAGTATTTATAAAGTTGAAACAATGTTAACAAGAGTCGGAAAACTCAAACCTGCTTGAAATATTTTGTTTTGTGATGGTGCGTATGGTGTGTTGTGGGGGTTGATATGGTTTGACGTTTGACAAAATTATTCCATCATTGTTCTTAAGTTATATATCTACCTATGGTAAACAGTGAGATCCAAAACTACACCTTTCTGGTGTCCTCACCATTTCATTTTTATTTCCTATTGTTACACCTGCACCTGGCACATACATTGTATCTCAATGTGTATATAATGGTTCACACCATACAGAGGTGACAGCGATGGTCACAGTTGCTCTTTTTTGCTCCTTGGAAGATTTTGACCAGAATGCCCCAGCAGTTCTAGAGCAAGCTGCTAGAGGGCCCAAACATACAACACTTCTTCCTTACACCACAAGCTATGTGCCACCAAAAATCAAGACCATAGCATATCCATGTCAAAAGATACAAAAATCCAAGTTCTGTTGCAGTACCAAGGTCACACACCAGGGAATCCAAAATTGACTTTGACCTTCTTCTTCCAAACACCTACCCAAATACCAAATATCATTACAATCCATCAACAGGTTCTAAAGTTATGCTGACCACAAATATGTGGAAACACAAACAGACACACACACAGACACACCAAAAACTATACCTCCATTTTTCATGGAGGTAAATCACACGTTCTGTTCTGGAGATATAGCACTGGAAACGACCCTTCCACACACTCCCATGCTACTGAAAACTCAAAACACATGTTACAGCTGCTAGCTGTCCCCAAGGTGGTTGAGACAGAGGGAATGAGGCCAGATCACTCCATATCAGGAAAAGGGGTGTAAATATTTAAAAAAAACGAACCACAAAACAACAGCAAACTTCTAATCTACTTAATAGCACTTTAGGTCACACACTCTATCCCCATAGCAAAGGAAATCGCAATCCATCCAGAGGTTCTAGAGATATCGGTCCGGAATCACAAAGATCCCTACCAGAAACAGTACATGCTTTTTTCAAGCATGTAAAAATATTTGTGAAGTATCAAATGTCCTAGACATATAATGACAAACTTTAAAATTAATTCTGAACAATGGCAACAAACATCCGCATGGTGACTTGGAATATACAATAGTTAGTAATTCCGGACTGGTATGCCATCGATGTTGGGTAGGGGACTGTTACACTTGCACAGCTTTACTAGAGACCCATGGCGCCTGACGAGTACTTATATACATAAGCTTGTCCTCGCTATAAAACGGTATATCTGATACCATATAGTGTACTCGAGGTATGCTACGATATGGTATCATGCCGAAAGAGCGTGTTACTGTCGGTATTACTGGAATACCCTGCAGTGGAACAGTGTCGTTGTAAGTTTGAATCTGCCGCCTTTAGTTTTAGATTAGCATAAGTTACTTCCCGCCACTAGTACCCCACTAGCCTGGTTACCAAACCCCAGCCCGATCTCAAATATCTATCGTGCAGGGGTCTGGCCGGATGGGATAGGCCGGCTTCTCAATTTTACCCCTTATAGTGGGCAAAAAAACTCCACCAGTAGAACAGCAGCAGGATCAGCAGGAGGTAATACACCCCTACCATGATTGGTTAAAGACTCCCAACTGTATTTTTTGAATCCATAACAGTGGCCACTAAGTACCTCTCGATCACGGGCCGAACACAATACCACTGTACTACGCGGTCCCAAGACCTCACGAACAAGAGCTCACCTTGGAGTATATACAAGAACTGAGGAGTACCACAGGAACTCAACCCCAGGAGTAAATTCACCCATCAAGAAAGAAGCAAGAATTCACTGAGGACACAACTAAGGACTCACTCAAGAAGATTCAGAGAAAGGGACAAAACCAGAACTTTCCAGTTTAGTTTGGCGGCCTTTTGTACAACTACTAACACTGCTTAATTAAACTATCAAAACGAATAAGTCAGCGAGTGCGTATCGTCCCACTCAAGACTTCTCAGCAAAGACAAGGTGAGTTCAGTTAAAACATTTTCTAGACCCCGACCTAGCTGAAGCGCTGAGAGTCAAGGCACTAACAGTCGTCCTTCCATACAGATTGACCTAAATAACTGCTCATCATCGATGGAGGTCTCAATCAGATACGATCCCTTTGATGAGCAAGTACTATCGGTAACTTTTAGTTGTGTTTTTTAATTAATTATTATCAAATCATCTGTTCTAATCAAACATGTCAAAATTTTATGAGTTAGGCCGAGAACTTATTGATCACCCCTCGTACACCTGTGGGATAATCAGGTGTATCAACTTTTACCCTCGACCTCACCAGCACAGGAATGCAGACAGGTGAGTTTGCCCCTCCGCCATTTTGGTTTCTCGGAGATTCACTAACGACAACTTTGCTCCAGTTTGAGGCCAGTTTCAAGACAATTCGACATTTCAACGCTATATCAGCACCACAAACCTGAAGGTAAAATATTTGCCAACCTCTTGTCCGTTCTTCGTCTGATATATATATATATCTATATATCTATATATATATATATATATATATATATATATATATATATATATATATATATATTCTTTACCAGAACTAGAAGTCGTATTTTTACTAAAGGGGGAGGGGGGCATTATTATGTAAGCTAATTTTGGAAACAAGTTGTGACTACAAGGATTAACAATGCTCCGGTTTCATAACTTTTTACATTTCACAATTCATTTAATGACTCAATTGGCAGCACGAACTGAACGACACCGGGCAACCTGTTAGTCCTCTGTACTGAAATTCCCAAGGGAGACACGAATGAACCCCTGGTGTAGATTTTACTCGTAGCCACTGAAGGCAGACTGTTATGAAAACACAATGATGTATTTAAATCGATAACCCGTCGGTTTGTAAGTTTTTTTGTAAGTTTTTGAAATGCCCCATGTTTCAGAATGTCCAATATTTTGCCACTACTGACAATGTATGGCAAATTCGGGTGTAATACATGTACAGAACATCAAAACTAATATCTGCGTAGTTGCATACACATAACAATGGCGAAGGGTTCTATGTAGCAAATGACTAATCTCCATCCATGGGGAGGGGTTTTCGTTAAACTGTCATTCCAGGTGTGTGCTAACTCTTAAAACTATGAGTATATACATATATATATATATGTGTGTGTGTGTGTGTGTGTGTGTGTGTGTAACTGACTGACTTGTGTGTATCGCGTGTGTGTGTGTGTGTGTGACTGACTGACTGACTTGTGTACCGTGTGTTTGTGTGACTGACTGACTTGTGTACCGTGTGTTTGTGTGACTGACTGACTTGTGTGTACCGGCAAGACAGGTATGATAGCATGTGTGTGTTCCCTACGTTTTAATTTCGGATGTTTTATTGTTATTTTAGAAATGGGTGAGAGAAGCGGTGAGTACGCTATGGACGATAATCCAGCTGTACACCCTGGGGACGAGACAAGCAGTAGCGAGAAATTAGACACAGAAAGGCAGCAAACTGGGGAAGGAAACATTCCATGTGAGGAAAAGTGTGGAGTAGAATCTGACCATCCTCCCGCACAGGGTCGGACAGAGCAGAAGGACAGACTTGCGGTGAAACGCACTGTGGATAAACGCTTTGCGTGTACGGAGTGTGGCTATAGGGCAGCCAAAAAGTATGTCCTAATCAAACACACAAGAAAACATACAGGTGAGAAACCATATAAGTGTGAGCAGTGTGACTATTCTGCTGCACAGAAAGTTCAATTAGACCGACACATGACTAAACATACCGGCGAAAAACCCTACATCTGTGGAGAGTGTGGATACTCGGCCGCTATCAGGTGTCACCTATTGGAACATATGAGAACACATGCTGGCGAGAAACCTTACAAGTGTGACCAGTGTAAATATACCTCTGCAACAAAATACAATTTAGACCAACACATGACTAAACACACCGGGGTAAAAACTCTCATGTGTGGGGAGTGCGGATTTCGAACGGCTAATAGGTCCAATCTATCTCGACATATAAGAACTCATACGGGCGAGAAACCCTACAAATGTGACCAATGCGACTATTCTACTACACACAGAAGCGCTTTAAACCGACACATGGCTAAACACACCGGCAACAAACCCTACATGTGTGATGAGTGCGGATACAGGACTGCTAGCAGGTCTCACCTATCCGAACACATGAGAACACATACAGGTGAAAAGCCTTATAAATGTGACCAGTGCGACTTTTCTGCTTCACACAAAGGTAATTTAAAGAAACACATGGCTAAACACACCGGCGAAAAACCCTACATGTGTGATGCGTGCGGATACAGGACGGCTGACAAGTCTTCCTTGACCGAACATATGAGAACACATACCGGCGAGAAACCTTATAAGTGTGACCAGTGTGACTATTCTGCTGCACATAAAGTTTCTTTAGACCGTCACCTTACTAAACACACAGGAGAAAAGCCATTTATGTGCGAACAGTGCGAATACAGGACAACTAACAGGTCTTACCTGTCCGAACATATGAGAACACATACAGGTATGAAACCTTATAAATGCGACCAGTGCGACTATTCTGCTTCATGCAAAGGCAATCTAGTCAAACACATGTATAAACACAACGGCGAAAAACCCTACATGTGTGGAGAGTGCGGATTCAGGACGGCTAGAATGTCTTGCTTAACCGTACACATTAGAAAACATACAGGTGAAAAACCTTACAAGTGTGACCAGTGCGACTATTCTGCTGCACAAAAATTCCATTTAGACCGACATGTGGCTAAACACAACGGCGAATAACCCAACGTTTAGGGAGTGTGGATACATGGACGGCTGGCAAGTAATCCGTAACCTTAGATATGACAAACCATTTACGTGTAAGTAGTGTGACTACACTGCAGCACAGTAATACCATGTTAACAGACACAGGACGAGACAAACCGTGGAAACTTCACCAGTGTGTACTTGATATTAATAAACCTATCCAGATACGTGCAAAATACAGTAGAAGTAAAGCAAAAATGTGACCAGTGAGACTATTCTGCTTTAAGGAAAAGTAGTTTACACTTACACATGGCCTAACACGCCTGTAAATTACCCAACCCTACATGTGCGGTATGCCCATCTCATCACTGAACCTTGGTACTTGGCTGTTGCAAACATAAATACAAAATGTATTGAATGACTCAATTTGAGGACAATATTCTGTATTCAACATTGTATTATTGCTGAATAAGATACTCTTAGATAAACATGCGAGGAAGTGCTAACTTGACAACTTGCCAAACGTAGATATAGTACTGACGGTTATTGAGTTTATTCTAAGTGTGTTTTTTCATGCATAACTTGGAACCTTGGTGATATTTCATGCGTTGTTAAACGTTTCAACATGATTATTCACATCACGTGGAAAAATAAATTTAGATTTTCAAAAAGGCTGTCAAGGTCTTCTCTGGCTGGATATGCATGACATCTCTCTCTCTCTCTGCTTGCTATAAGTGATAGTATCCAAATTGAATGTACGCTCACGAGTATGTAGTTCAATCAATTAATCAGTCGGTCATTTCTAATAATACTTGGTAAAGGTTTTCAGATAATTTTCCACTGATATTAAATTCATGGTTGTTAGTATCAAAGTTTTTAGGAGTCCATTGTTAAGCTATCAGGATTTATTATACCAGTAGTAGGGTCTGGTCATTATTTCTATTTTATTTATTGGTTTGGCTATTCAGCACGCACAGCCAGGGCTGCCCAACTAGACTGTTGCTATTACAAAGGGCTAGCCTTACTGACAAAAGCATAGACAATACAAATGGAATTGGGCAAGGACAGGATACCTATCAATAACAATATTCTAAATACATAAAGATATAGAAATTAAGAATAAAAATAAATTACCATTTACCGCAGATTCCACCTCTCTGTTGTGCACGGAAGAATAACTACGGCATTAGCAAGTACTGCGTGGCACTATTTTGACCCGAACTACTTTTGGGGACGGTGTCGCGGATAAATACTGGGTTATGAGAACTTGAAAGGTCAGTTTGCCTGGCAGCCATTGTTGTTTGTCGGAGTGTAACGTACGTGTATACGACTACTTTGCTCCAGTTTGAGACCACTTTCAAGACAATTTGACACTTCAGCGATGAATCAGCATCACAAACCGGAAGGTAAAACTTTTTTCACCTAATTTACGTTCTTCGTCTGATAATCCTTAATTTTCTTTTACCAGAAACCGTATTCTTCTAAGGCGAGAGGGCCATGACGATGTAATTAGTATGTGACCGGAGGCGGTAACATCCGGCGACAGACTACTACTTGTAGTACTAGTGTTGCTTTTGTCCACGTAGCGCGTTGGCATTTGTATCTGTATGTTCCCGTTGTCGCATTCGTATGTACTTTGGTATGTCCTCTGCACATTTTTCGCGATGATGAACATTTTTCGCGGTAGCTGTTTTTATTATCGATGTAAACATTTCAGAAATCATCCCTGTATTTGATATCTAGTAGAACAGGTCATGTGGTGTGGGCCTTAGTAATTACATTATCTCCAAGCAGATATGATGTTCTCTAATGTTGAACAACTGTTAACATTTTGCGGCCGGGAGAGGAATCCCTTACAGCTGTTAGACTCTAGCTTCGAATTCCTAGCTCATTTCTTTGGTTATCAGTGCCAGTGTTTTAGTTAACAGGTACATACTTTGTTCTGGTAAGCTATCAGTATTATTAGGGCTTCGTTTTCTTTCCTATTTGTCTGTCTGTAACTGTCCATATCACCGGCATAAAATACATTATGTTGTTGCAACTGACGTGGCGGAACCATAAATTCGTCAAAAAGTACTAATATGTTATAATTATCTACGGCCATTTTATCTACGGTTTATTATCTGTCTGTACCCTTGCAATTAGCCTACGGGCATGGATTTGCACATAAATACAAGAATGTAAATGCATAAATGTATTATTCGGGAACGAGTGACTACATGGGCTAATACATATAATTGTGTGTGTGAGTACGTTTCCGTGTGTGTCTACCAGTATTTCTTCTCGTTTAGTTTCGGATATTTTATTGTTGTTTTAGAAATGGGTGAGAGAAGCGGTGAGGTCGCTATGGACGATCATCCAGCTGTACACCCTGGAGACGAGACAAGCAGCAGTGAGAAGTTAGACAAAGAAAGGCAGCAAAATAAGGAAGGAAACATTCCATGTGAGGAAAAGTGCGGAGAAGAATCTGACCATCCTCCCGCACGGGGTCGAACAGAGCAAAAGGACAGACTTGCGGTGAAACGCACTGTGAATAAACGCTTTGCGTGTACGGAGTGTGGCTATAGGGCAGCCAAAAAGTCTGTCCTAATCAAACACACAAGAAAACATACAGGTGAGAAATCATATAAGTGTGACCAGTGCGACTATTGTGCTGCACAGAAAGTTCACTTAGACCGACACATGACTAAGCATACCGGGGAAAAACCCTACATGTGTGGAGAGTGTGGATACTCGGCGGCTATCAGGTGTCGCCTATTGGAACATATGAGAATACATACTGGCGAGAAACCTTACAAGTGTGACCAGTGTAACTATGCATCTGCATCGAAATACAGTTTAGACCAACACATGACTAAACACACCGGAGAAAAATCCCTCATGTGTGGGGAGTGCGGATACAGGACGGCTGATAGGTCCAACCTATCTCGACATATGAGAACTCATACGGGCGAGAAACCCTACAAATGTGACCAATGCGACTATTCTACCATACACAAAAGTGCTTTAAACCGACACATGGCTAAACACACCGGCAACAAACCCTACATGTGTGATGATTGTGGATACAGGACGGCTAACAGGTCTTACTTGACCAGACATATGAGAAAACATACAGGTGAGAAACCATATAAGTGCGACCAGTGCGACTATTCTGCTGCACATAAAGCTTCTTTAGACCTTCATCTTACTAAACACGCCGGAGAAAATCCATTTGTGTGTGGACAGTGCGAATACAGGACTGCTAGCAAGTCTCATCTATCCGAACATATGAGAACACATACAGGTGAAAAGCCCTATAAATGTGACCAGTGCGACTATTCTGCTTCACACAAAGGTAATCTAAAGAAACACATGTATAAACACACAGGCAAAAAACCTTACATGTGTGGAGAGTGCGGATTCAGGACGGCTAGTAGGTCTTCCTTGTCATTGACCAGACATATGAGAAAACATACAGGTGCGAAACCATATAAGTGTGACCAATGCGACTATTCCGCTGCACATAAAGTTTCTTTAGACCTTCATCTTACTAAACACACCGGAAAAAAGCCATTTATGTGTGGACAGTGCGGATACAGGACTGCTATCAAGTCTCACCTATCCGTACATATGAGGAAACATTCAGGTGAAAAGCCCTATAAATGTGACCAGTGCGACTATTCTGTTGCACAGAAATGCCATTTAAACCGACACATGGCTAAACACGACGGAGAAAAGCCATATAAGTGTAGAGAGTGTGGGTACAGAACGGCTCAGAGGTCTAACCTGTCTGTACATATGAGGAAACATTCAGGTGAAAAGCCCTATAAATGTGACCAGTGCGACTATTCTGCTTCACACAAATGTAATCTAGCCACACACATGTATAAGCACACCGGCGAAAAACCTTACATGTGTGGAGAGTGCGGATACAGGACGGCTGACAGGTCTTACTTAACCGTACATATGAGAAAACATACAGGTGAGAAACCTTACAAGTGTGACCAGTGCGACTATTTTGCTGCACAGAAATGCCATTTAGACCAACATATGGCTAAACACACCGGAGAAAAACCCTTCATGTGTGGAGAGTGCGGATACAGGACGGCTGACAGGTCTCACTTGACCGTACACATGAGAACACATACAGGTGCGAAACCTTACAAATGTGACCAGTGCGACTATTCTGCTGCACAGAAATGCAATTTAGACCGACATGTGGCTAAACACAATGGCGAATAACCCAACGTTCAGGGAGTATACGTACAAGACTACAATCCATAACCTTAGACATGACAAACCATTTACGTGTAAGTAGTGTGACTACACTGCAGCACAGTAATGCCATGTAAACAGACACAGGACGAGACACATCAGAGAAAATAAGAAAGACAAATGGGTACAAAACTTAGCCTAAAATAATTTTTTATTCCATCGGTAGACATTCACATTCTAAAGGGAAAGAACGATTGGTGTATAATTATAGAACTGATGAATGTAATAACAAATTGAAGTGGATATTCTTATTGTATTGTAGCTGTTAAGCACCAATTTAAAATAACAAGTACTATAGTAGTTTTTACCGAATTGCAGATATATTATATTTTAGAGCTGTATTTGTCTTAGACGTCTGTTAGTGATTCAGTCCGAGTTCTATTTACTTTTCAAATCAGTTAACTACATGTACATCTAGTTAACTGCTAGACTTTCATTTCCAATGTTCGAATCAATAAAAAGCAAATCATCATCAAACTATGAATGTAACCAGTGTGAATATGCTCCTACACAGAAATTGATACATGGCTAAGCACACAGGTCCGGATACGATGTGTAACCACACCGCCAATGATACCTTGACAATTATTTGTGTTTCTACTTTAGACCAACGTATGGTATTTTATAAAGAATTGAGTTTTTCGAAAACTGACGTTGGGACAGAGCTTCACCTTTGTAACTAGAAACTGTAAAGAAACGTCTACTAAATTAGTTATCCATTGTCGACTTGTGGGATATGCCACTTTCTATTTATACATATGCATATTCCATATTATAGACATTGATAGGTCATTTTGCGTAGATAGACATTGCATATACATTTGAGGACAATGTTCTGTATTCAACATTGTATTTTTGCTGAATAGGATGTTGTTACTCTTAGATAACAATGCTAGGAAGTGGCAACTTGATGAAGATTTGCCAAACCTAGGTATATAGTACTGACCACTATTGAGTGTATTCTTATGTTATTTCATGCCTTACTTCGAAACGTGGTGATATTTCATGTTTTGTTTAACAATGGTTATTCACATCACGTGGAAAGATAAAGTTATACTTTCAAAGCGACTGCCAAGGTCGTCTCTGGCTGGATATGCATGACATCTCTCTGTGTGTCTCTCTCTCTCTCTGCATGCTATAGTATAGTGATAGTATCCAACTTGAATGTACGCTCTCGAGTGTAGTGACCTAGATGTAGTGACCTAGATGTAGTGACCTTAAGAAATAGTGTCCTAGATGTAGTACCAGTTAATTTGCATGCTCCATATACAGTCCACAGTAAGTCACGTAGGCATTGCTTCCCCACGCTACCCTCCTGCAGTGCATAAAGTTGTAGAGCTAGTGGACGGACGTGTGTGCGAGTGCTCTCTGCGTTAGCCCTTCTGAAATCTGAATACACACCGCACCACACAACGAGTATGTAATTCAATCAATTAATCAGTCCATCATTTCTGATAATACTTCCTCTGATAATATTCCACTGATATTAAATTCATGGTTGCTGGTATCAAAATTTTTAGGAGTCCATAGTTTACGCTAGGGAAGGGGGTCATTTTCTAGGTGCAGGTTTGTGGGGCTGATTTGTGGCTGGTGGCTTTTGGCTCCTCAGTGGGCAGGGGCGCCGCTCCCTGACCGCCGTGTTGTTGTGTGGCGGCGAGTACCCGTAGACTTGGTTGAGGTTTAGTGGCTGGCACGGAGGGCATTTTTAAATGCCTCCAAGTTTTTCGCCTGAGCTATATGTTCTGGGAGGGCATTCCATTCGCGAGCTGTTTTGATGTAGAAAGAGTTTCGGTGGTAGTCAGTTCTAGATGGAGGAATTCGAAAGGCAAGGCTGTTCTCTGTGCGGGTGGGTCTCAGGTGATCCTTGGTGGACAGTGGCATGTCGGAAGAGACAAGTTTGTTTTGGATTTTATAAAACATATGAAGTCGTGCTTCTTGTCTCCTCTCTGCCAGTGTGGACCAGTCAAGTGAGTTGAGCATGTTAGACACGCTTGACTGCCTGCGGTAGCGGTGGAGAACAAAACGTGCGGCTCGTCTTTGTACGGCCTCTAGGGTTTTGATGTTGTTGTGGGTGTAGGGATCCCATACCGTCTGGCAGTACTCCAATATAGGACGTACCAAGGTTTGATATGCACGGGCTTTGATATGGGGGTTTGAAACATTGATGTTTCGTTTCAAGAAGTTCAGTGTGTTGGTAGATTTTGTTGACACTTGATCAATGTGTTGGTCCCATCTTAAGTCTTCTGTTATTGTAACACCAAGGTACTTGACACAGCTGACGTGCTTTAGTATGTATAGTCAAACACGATGGGGGTTTTCTTTCTGGAGATGGTAAGAACCTCACATTTGTTTGGATGGAATTCCATCATCCACTTGTCTTCCCAGTGGGTCAGAGTGTCAAGGTCTGCCTGGAGTTTTTGGACATCATCCAGACAGGAAATGGTCATGTAAATTATAGTGTCATCCGCGAAAAGGCGTGTGGTGGACTGTAGGTTTTCGGCTATGTCATTTATGTAGTACAAAAACAAACATGGTCCGAGCACCGAGCCCTGAGGGACGCCTGAGATCACATCAAGTTTACTTGACATGCAACCCTCAACAACGACTGACTGTGTTCGTTTGTAAAGAAAGTCCTCGATCCAGTCTCTTGTTTCTGGCTCTACTCCATACCACTGCAGCTTCCTGATCAGGCGTTTATGACCAACCTTATCGAAGGCTTTAGAGAAGTCGAGTACACAGACGTCCGTCTGGAGGCCATTATGCATGTTAGTGTTGACTTCATGAACAAATTTAAGAAGTTGCGTCTCACAAGATCTTCCAGGTCTAAAGCCATTTTGTAGTTTGTAGAACAGATCGTGTTGTTCGGCATGTTTCATCAAACTACTACAGATGATGTGTTCCATGATCTTTGAGCATATACAGGTAAGGCTGATTGGTCTGTAGTTAGCCTTGTCGTACCTCTGGCCCTTTTTAAATATGGGAGCAACATTTGCATGTTTCCAATCATCCGGTACAGTTCTTTCTTTAAGGGATTTCTGGAATATGCGTGTCAGAGGGTCTGCAACTTCGTTACAAAGTTCTTTTAGGATGCGGGGGCTTATGCCGTCAGGGCCACAGGCTTTTGCTGGGTTGAGCTTCTGCAGTAGTTTCAGTACTCCAAGCCGGGTGATGTTGATCCTTGGCATAGGTTTTGTCTTTCTGCCTCGTCGATTTGGTATGTTTGGAGTTTCTCTGGTGAATACTGACTGAAACTGTGCGTTCAGGATCTCCGCCTTTGGCTGTGGGTCTGTGACAAGTTTCCCATGGTCTTTCAGCGGTGCGATCCCTGAGTGGTCAGTGCGCTGGTACTTTATGAATTTCCAGAACCTCTTCATGCTGTTAAAGATTTCGCTGTTCTCGTTGTTTTCAGGAGTGATGGTCTCTTCAACATATTGCCAGTACGCCCTCCGCAGGTCACGTTGAACTTCTCTTTTCAGTTTTTGGAACTTGGCCTCATCAGAAAGTCGCCCAGTTTATTGTACCGGTAGTACGCCATTATTTCTATTTCATTTATTGGTTAAGCTAATTCAGCACGCACAGCCAGGGCTACTCAACCTGGCTGTGGCTATTACATAGGGCTGGCCATGCTGACCAAACAGGGACAATACAAATGGAATTGAACACGGACAGGACACTAACAATATTCTAGATACATAAAAATATAGAAATAAGAATAAAAATGACTATACAAGGCCTAAGATAGCACACGTAGTGTCTATAATAGAACATATAACATAACATGGTCTGTATATACACGTGTATAACTACATTTGTATTCGTAAGGGTCGCCGGCATTCCCAGACTGGCCATAGATATTCTTTTAATCATTATAATGCCTTTAGATATAAACGTCTTTCCTTTATTAGCAGATCCCACCCGGCCATCTCAGGCAGATGGACAAACGAAAAAGACAACAATACAAAAGCACTTTTGAAATAGTTGTTTGGCAGGCTTAAACGCCAGGTCGTTATCATACTCATAGGTTAAAACGGTGTAGGGTATTCATGTATATCAACCATGACCTTCGACCTCCACAGCGCACAAATGAAGATATCAGTACACAGTTTTTCGCCTTTGGGGATTTATATGGTTAAGGACCCCAAAGTCAGGAGGTTCGACGCCTAAAAATTCATTGCAAGGTGCAGAAATATTTTAAAAGAATTTAGTATGTTGAAGTTCAGTGTACGATGTAGAAAATATCTGAAAATGAGCATGGCTTTGCCGGCTCGTTTCTTTGTAATAGTTTCCTATCCACACTGCGCACTCATTGGTTCATGCTTCATAGGTGATTAAGGTATGGGGAGTAGCCGAAGTCGCGTGGCGAAAGCAGACACTTGAAATCTCATGCCTAACGAAGAGGGTGGGTGGGTGGGAAGCCTCTGAGACAAAGACGGTCCTCTCCCAACCCCTGCCCAACCCCAACCAACAGCCTTCCTCCCAAACCTTACTGGGTCGCCTTCCCCCGCTCATTGGCGGTGCGGATGAATCCAAAAGAGAGACAAATAGGAGGTCATGAAACTGCAGACGACGAACAGGAAGTGCCGGTAACAGTATCAAGGCGCAAATTTCCGCTGGCCGAAGAAGCAACGTGATCCAACTTATACAGTATGAACACCGATGTATTCCTCTACCATTTACCAAAGTTTCCACATCGCTGTTGTGCACGGAAGAATAACTACGGCATTAGCAAGTACTGTGTGGTGCACTTTTTTGACCCGAACTACTTTTGGGGACGGGGTCGCGGATGAATACTGTGTTATGAGACCTTGAAAGGTCAGTTTGCCTGGCAGCCATTGTTGTTTGTCGGAGTTTCACGTTCGTGAATACAACTACTTCGATCCAGTTTGAGACCATTCTCAATAAATCAGCACCATAAACCGGAAGGTAAAACTTTTTTGTCACCTCATTTACGTTCTTCATCTGATAATTCTTTATTTTGTTTACCAGAAACCGTATTCTTGACCACTTTTCTAAGGCGAGAGGGACATGGCGATCTAATTAGTTTGTGACCGGAGGGTAACCTCCGATGACAGACTACTAGTATTGTTTATGTAACGCGTGATACATAATGTCTATGTAACGCGTTCGCGTCTGTATCTATATGTTCCCGTTGTCGCATTCGTATGTACTTTGGTTACAGTTTGGTATGTCCTCTGCACGAACCTGCACGATGATGCACTTTTTTTCGCGGTAGCTGTTTTTATTATCGATGTAAAAATTTCAGAAATCATCCCGTATTTGTTATCTAGTAGAACAGGTCATGTGGTGTGGGGGCTTAGTAATCAGATTATCTCCAAGCAGATATGATGTTCTTTAATGTTGAACAACTGTTAACATTTTGCGGCCGGGAGAGGAATCCCTTAACAGCTGTAAGACTCTGGCTTCGAAATCGTACCACATTTCTTTGGTGATCAGTGCCAATGTTATAGTAAACAAGAACATACTTTGTCCCGGTAAGCTATCAGTAATATTAGGGCTTCATTTTTTTGTTGTTTATCACTATTTGTCTGTCTGTAACTGTCCATATCATCGGCATAATATATATCATGTTGTTGCAACTGATGCGGGGTAACCATAAATTCGTCAAAAAGCACTACTATGTTATAATTATCTACGGCCATTTTATCTACGGTTTACTATCTGTCTGTACCCTTGCAATTAGCCTACGGGCATGGATTTGCACACAAATACAAGAATGTAAATGCATAAATGTATTTTTTGGGAACGAGTGAGTACATGGGCTAATACATATACTTGTGTGTGTGAGTACGTTTGCGGTGTGTCTACCAGTGTTTCTTCTCGTTTAATTTCGGATGTTTTATTGTTATTTTAGAAATGGGTGAGAGAAGCGGTGAGGTCGCTATGGACGATCGTCCAGCTGTACACCCGGAGGACGAGACAAGCAGCAGTGAGAAATTAGACACGGGAAGGCCGCAAAATGAGGAAGGAAACATTCCATGTGAGGAAAAGTGTGGAGTAAAATCTGACCATCCTCCCGCACAGGGTCGAACAGAGCAGAAGGACAGACTTGCGGTGAAACGCGTTGTGAATAAACGCTTTGAGTGTACGGAGTGTGGCTATAGGGCAGCCAAAAAGTCTGTCCTAATCAAACACACAAGAAAACATACAGGTGAGAAACCATATAAGTGTGACCAGTGCGACTATTCTGCTGCACAGAAAGTTCACTTAGACCGACACATGACTAAACATACCGGCGAAAAACCCTCCATCTGTGGAGAGTGTGGATACTCGGCCGCTATCAGGTGTCGCCTATTGGAACATATGAGAATACATGCTGGCGAGAAACCTTACAAGTGTGACCAGTGTAACTATACTTCTGCAAAAAAATACAATTTAGACCAACACATGACTAAACACACCGGAGTAAAAACTCTCATGTGTGGGGAGTGCGGATTTCGAACGGCTAATAGGTCCAACCTATCTCGACATATGAGAACTCATACAGGCGAAAAGCCCTACAGGTGTGACCAATGTGACTATTCTACTACACGCAAAAGCATTTTAAACCGACACATGGCTAAACACACTGGCAACAAACCCTACATGTGTGAAGAGTGCGGATACAGGACGGCTGACAGGTCCTACTTGACCATACATGTGAAAAAACATACAGGTGAGAAACCTTACAAGTGTGACCAGTGCGACTTTTCTGCTGCACATAAAGTTTCTTTAGACCTTCACCTTACTAAACACAGCGGAGAAAAACCCTTCATGTGTGGACAGTGCGAATACAGGACTGCTCTCAGGTCTCAACTATCCGAACATATGAGAACACATACAGGTATGAAACCTTATAAATGTGACAAGTGCGACTATTCTGCTTCATGCAAAGGCAATCTAGTCAAACACATGCATAAACACACCGGCGAGAAACCCTACATGTGTGGAGAGTGTGGATTCAGGACGGCTGACAGGTCTTCCTTAACTGTACATTTGAGAAGACATACAGGTGTGAAACCTTACAAGTGTGACCAGTGCGACTATTCCGCTGCACAGAAATGCCACTTAGACCAACATGTGGCTAAACACAATTGCGAATAACGCAACGTTCAGTGAGTGTAGGTACAGAACGGCTGTAATCCATGATCGTTTATGGTAAATATGACAAACCATTTACGTGTAAGCAGTGTGACTAAATACACCGAAACACAACAATACCGTGTGTAAACAGACACAGGACGAGACACACTATACATGTGACTATAGTGTGTATATAATAATCCATATGATAATAAGTACTTAAGTATCCAGCCTCGTACAAAAATACAGTTGTAGACGTAAAACAAAAATGTGATCGGTGCGTCTATTCTGCTTCAAGTAAAAGTAGTTTACACTTACACGTGGCCGAGCCTGTAAACTACCCAACCCTACATGTGCGGTATGCCCATCTCATCACTGAACCTTGATAGTTGTTGTTGCAAACATGAATATTGAATGACTCCATTTGAGGACAATATTCTGTATCCAACATTGTATTTTTGCTGTAATAAGAAGTTGATACTCTTAGATAACAATGCTAGGAAGTGGTAACTTGATAACTTGCCAAACGTAGATATAGTACTGACCGTTATTGAGTTTATTCTTATGTTATTTCATGCACGTGGAAACGTGGTCATATTTCATGCATTGTTTTAACATTATTATTCACATCACGTAGAAAAATAAAGTTATACTTTCAAAGCGGCTGCGAAGGTCTTCTCTTGCTGATTATACATGGCATTTCTCTCTATATGCACGTTATAAATGATAGTATCCAACTTGAATGTACGCTCACGAGTACATAATTCAATCAATTAATCAGTCGGTCATTTCGGATAATATTTGATAAACTTTCTCAGCTAATTTTCCACTGATATTAAATTCATTGTTGTTAGTATCAAAGTTTTTAGGAGTCCATAGTTTAAACTATCAGGAGTAATTAGACCAGTAGTCTGGTCATTATTTCTATTCTATTTATTGGTTTATATTAGATGTTCGGCACGCACAGCCAGGGCTGCCCAACTAGCCTGTGGCTATTACATAGGGCTGGCCTTGCAGATAAAACATAGGCAATACAAACGGAATTGGACAAGGACAGGATACTTAACAGTAACAATATTCTAAATACATAAGAATATAGAAAATAGTTTCCTATCCACACTGCGCACTCATTGGATCATCCTTCATATGTGATTAAGTGATGGGGATAGCGCCGAAGTCGCGCGGCGAAGCTGGGACCCTTGCCAGATGTTGACAAATATAAAAAAGGGTGGGTGGATGGGTGAGAGGGTGTTTTTTTCTCTTCATTTTTCTGATAGATCCCCTTCTCGGAAAAACCCCGTTTCCCACCGAATCTCCCTCAAGCTGTTACTTCCTGGGTCGATCGCGACCTCACCACGCTCCTCGGCGTTGCGGATGGATCCCACAAAGAGGCCCTTGTACTTACATTGTACTTTGTAATAGACACTTTGATTAGACCCCCAGCGTAGGTCATAGAACTGCAGACGACGCGCAGGAAGTGCCGGTAACAGTATCAAGGCGCAAATTCCTTCCGGCCGAAGAAGCAACGTAATCCAACTTATACAGTATCAACACCGATGTATTCCTCTACCATTTACCACAGTTTCCACCCTGCTGTTGTGCACGTAAGAATAACTACGGCCTTTGCAAGTACTGTGGTGCACTATTTTGACCCGAACCACTTTTGGTGTCGCGGATAAATACTGTGTTATGAGACCTTGAAAGGTCAGTTTGCCTGGCAGCCATTGTTGTTTGTCGGAGTGTAACGTACGTGTACACGACTACTTTGCTCCAGTTTGAGACCATTTTCAAGACAATTTGACACTTCAGCGATAAATCAGCACCTCAAACCGGAAGGTAAAACATTTCTTTCACCTCCTTTACGTTCTCCGTCCGATAATTCTTTATTTTCTTTACCAGAAATCGTATTCTTGACCACTTTTCTAAGGCGAGAGGGACATGGCGATCTAATTAGTTTGTGACCGGAGGGTATCCTCCGGTGACAGACTACTAGTAGTGTTTATGTAACGCGTAATACATAATGTCTATATAACGCGTTCGCATCTGTATCTGTATGTTCCCGTTGTCGCATTCGGATGTACTTTGGTTACAGTTTGGTATGTCCTCTGCACGGACCTGCGCGATGATGCATGCACGCTGTTTTTTGCTCCGCGGTAGCTGTTTTTATTATCGATGTAAAAATTTCAGAAATCATCCCTGTATTTGATATCTAGTAGAACAGGTCATGTGGTGTGGGGGCTTAGTAATTACATTATCTCCAAGCAGATATGATGTTCTCTAATGTTGAACAACTGTTAACATTTTGCGGCCGGGAGAGGAATCCCTTAACAGCTTCGAATTCCTAGCTCATTTCGTTGGTGATCAGTGCAAGTCTGCATCTGCATAAGATACCCCCAAATGACCCCGCGAGGGGCAAAAGTAGGGGGGGGGGGGGCTGAGGCTCCCGGGTTAGGGCGGGCAGGCCGCCTGCCTGGCACGGAAGTGCTCAACGTTGGAAGCGCTTACAACCGTGCCAGGCAGGGCATTCCACTCGGGAATTGTGCGTAGGAAAAAAAAGAGTGTTTGTAGATGTCGGTGCGTGCGAATATGTGTTGATATTAGAAGTCGTGACTACCCCGGGTGCGCCCTTGGGCAGGCTTCAGAATATTGCTGGCGTCTATGTTAATATTATTGTTCACTACTTTATAGAAAAAGGTCAGGCGGGCGTTCCTCCTCCTTTCGGAGAGTCTTACAGTAAACAAGTACATACTTTGTCCTAGTAAGCTATCAGTATTATTAGGGCTTCGTTTTCTTTCCTATTGGCGTTATTTGTCTGTCTGCAACTGTCCATATCATCGGCATAAAATACATTATATTGTTGCAACTGACGTGGCGGAACCATAAATTCGTCAAAAAGCACTAGTAAGTTATCTACGATCACTTGTTTATTATCTATCTGTACCCTTGCAAATAGCCTACGGGCATGGATTTTCACACAAATAAATGTATAAATGTATTATTTGGGAACGAGTGAGTACATGGGCTAATACATATAATTGCGTGTGTGTGTAAGTTTGCGTGTGTGTCTACCAGTGTTTCTTCTCGTTTAATTTCGGATGTTTTATTGCTGTTTTAGAAATGGGTGAGAGAAGCGGTGAGGTCGCTATGGACGATCCTCCAACTGTACACCCAGGGGACGAGACAATCAGCAGCGAGAAATTAGACACGGGAAGGCAGCAAAATAAGGAAGGAAACATTCCATGTGAGGAAAAGTGTGGAGTAGAATCTGACTATCCTCCCGCACAGGGTGGAACAGAGCAGAAGGACAGACTTGCGGTGAAGCGCACTGTGAATAAACGCTTTGCGTGTACGGAGTGTGGCTATAGGGCAGTCAAAAAGTCTGTCCTAATCAAACACACAAGAAAACATACAGGTGAGAAATCATATAAGTGTGACCAGTGCGACTATTGTGCTGCACAGAAAGTTCACTTAGACCGACACATGACTAAACACACCGGAGAAAAGCCCTACATCTGTGGACAGTGTGGATACTCGACGGCTATCAGGTATCGCCTATTGGAACATATGAGAATACATGCTGGCGAGAAACCTTACAAGTGTGACCAGTGTAACTATACTTCTGCAACAAAATACAATTTAGACCAACACATGACTAAACACACCGGAGTAAAAACCCTTATGTGTGGAGAGTGCGGATTTCGAACGGCTAATAGGTCCAACCTATCTCGACATATGAGAACTCATACGGGCGAGAAACCCTACAAATGTGACCAATGCGACTATTCTACCATACACAAAAGTGCTTTAAACCGACACATGGCTAAACACACCGGCAACAAACCCTACATGTGTGATGATTGTGGATACAGGACGGCTGACAGGTCTTACTTGACCAGACATATGAGAAAACATACAGGTGAGAAACCATATCAGTGCGACCAGTGCGACTATTCTGCTGCACATAAAGCTTCTTTAGACCTTCATCTTACTAAACACGCCGGAGAAAATCCATTTGTGTGTGGACAGTGCGAATACAGGACTGCTAACAGCTCTCACCTATCCGAACATATGAGGAGACATTCAGGTGAAAAACCCTATAAATGTGACCAGTGCGACTATTCTGCTGCACACAAAGGTAATCTAGACAAACACAAGGCTAAACACACCGGCGAAAAACCCTTCATGTGTGGAGAGTGCGGATACAGGACGGCTGACAGGTCTCACTTGACCGCACACATGAGAAAACATACAGGTGAAAAGCCCTATAAATGTGACCAGTGTGACTATTCTGCTGCACAGAAATGCAATTTAGACAAACACAAGGCTACACACACCGGCGAAAAACCCTTCATGTGTGGAGAGTGCGGATACAGGACGGCTGACAGGTCTCACTTGACCGCACACATGAGAAAACATACAGGTGAAAAGCCCTATAAATGTGACCAGTGCGACTATTCTGCTGCACAGAAATGCAATTTAGACCGACATGTAGCTAAACACAATGGCGAATAACCCAACGTTCAGGGAGTGTGGATACATGGACGGCTGGCAGGTTTTTCATATCCTTAGATATGACAGACAATTTACAATAGCACAGTGATACATTGTAAATAGACACAGGATGGGACACACCATGGAAACTATGAATGTGATCAGTGTGAATATACCCCTGCACATAAATCGATACATGGCTAAACACACAAGTGTAGATACGATCATATTACGATGTGTGACCATACCGCCACTGTGACCTTAACAATTATGTGCGTATCTACTTTAGACCAACATATGGTCCTTTGACAAAGAATTGAGTTTTTTGAAAACTGACGCTTCACTTTTTTAACTAGGAACTGTAAAGAAGGGTCTAGTAAATTAGTTATCATTGTCGATTTGTGGGATATGCCTTTTTCTATTTATACATATGTATATTCCATAGTATAGACATTGATAGGTCATTCTGCATAAATAGATACAGTGGAAGCCAGTTAATTGCACATCGGATTAACGCACACTTCTGTTAACTGCACGGAATCCCACAATCCCAAACCGGTGCTGTCCAGCTAGATTACTTCGCATTATTGCACCAGTCGGGTAATTGCACCAAATTCCCTGGCAAATAGGCCGTGCAATTATGCGGATTCTACTGTTTTGTATTGTGTATGTATTGATATAACGCTCTCTTGTCGTTTCTTCTCACTGACATTTATTCATACATTGCATCAAATGTTTTTGATCAATTCAGTGCATG